>NW_026732249.1:0-250000 GCF_028476545.2 Physella acuta
TGAAATAAACCGGTAGTGATCTCCCCTAAACTTTCTCGAATATTCTTATTTAACTTGGAATATAGACATGATTTTTAATTACTTAAACTTTTACAAATAGAATAGAATCTCATAGAAAAAAGAATTGCGCACCAAGCGAACGCCAAATCAAAATGTGCATAATAGTGCGATATATTATTAGTACTTTATAAATTTACATGCGATTTTTGAGAAATCGGAAATAGCGTAAATTAGTATTTCCGGTCAACGGAATTTACTCAAAATTTGACAAAAGGTAGAGAATCAGATCTTTTACTTACATGTGAAATTTCATTTACCTGTCGTAAATAGTACTCAAGTTATAGGCTTTTGAAAAATTCAAAGTAGAAAAAGTACCACTTCCGGTTATCGGAAATCGCTCAGAAGTTGATACAGATCTACGATTTTGATAAAATACTTATATATGAAATTTCATTAACCTAGCTGTAACGGTACTCAAGTTATCGTGTTTACACACAGACAGACACACACACACAGACAGACAGATATACGGACAAGATTGCAAAATTATGTTTTTCCGTATCAGTGAGGTGTAAAACGTCGAGATTTGTAAAATTCTCGATTTTTTTTTTGCACGATTACAAGACTTTCTCTATACTTCGTATATACAAGAAAGTAAAAAATGTCATTACTCACTGGTAACTCATTACAATTTACATAAATAAACCGGGAGTGATCTCCCCTAAACTTTCTCGAATATTCTTATATGAAACAACAGAGAACGGCAACTCGGGATTTAGACATGACTTTCAATCTATTTTAAATACTTAAACTTTTTAAAATAGAATAAAATCTCGTAGAAATAAGAATTGCACACCAAGTGAGTCATATAAAATATGCAAAATAGTTCGGAATATTATTAGTACTTTATAAATTCACATGCGTTTTTGAGAAATCGGAAATAGCGAAAATTATTACTTTCGGTCAACGAAAATTACTCAAAATTTTATAGAAGGCAGAGAATTAGATCTTTTACTTACATATGAAATTTCATTTATCCATCTGAAATAGTACTCAAGTTATAGGCTTTTGAAAAATTCAAAGTAGAAAAAGTTCCACTTCCGGTTATCGGAAATCGCTCAAAAGTTGATACGGATCTACGATTTTGATATAATACTCATATTTGAAATTTCATCATCCTAGCTGTAACGGTACTCAAGTTATCGTGTTTACACACACACACACACACAGACATACAGACAGAATTGGATAATCCAGTTTTTCCGACTCCATTACGCATAAAACGCCAACATTGTTATATATCTGGATTTATAATTTTTGCCCGATTAAAATAAATCCTCTACATTCCGGATGTGATGAAAGACTGAGGAGTTAAACGGTGAAAACTGTCCAAATTCAATGTGATTTTTGTGCACGATTACAAGACTTTCTCTATACTCAGAGGCGTAGCGATGGGGGGGGGGGGGGGCAGGTGGGGGACATATGTCCCCGGGCGCTGACCTTAGGGGACATCAAAGTGGGATGTAAAATCAAATAAAAATGTCAATTTAGCTGCCATTTTTGGAGTTTCAGGGGGGGGGGGTGCGAAATTAAAGTTTGAGGGGGGGGGGGGGTGCAAATCGAAAAGTTGAGGGAAGGGGGTGCAAATCGAAAAGTTGAGTGAGGGGATTGCAAATTGAAGATTTGGGGGCGCCAAATTGAAAGTTTGTCCCCGGGCGCCGAGAAGGAACGCTACGCCTCTGCCGATACTTGGTATATACGAGAAAGTAAAAAACAATTTTTGCTTACTATAGAATCAACTTTTACTTTATGTATAATTAGAAGTCACCCCTGTTGTTGTATTTAAATAACTTACTTATGTTTTGTTTTTGCTAGTTTCAGTTCGTCATGATAACGAAACAAAAAAATGCCCTTTTATTTAAATTACGGTATTATAGAAAATGTGTAGACAACTTAAAGGTCCTACTTTCTCACACACAACAGCAAATGCAGGATAAAACCAAAAGGGTTGCTAATTTGGCTACATGCCTGGGTCTTAACATCCACAGATGGAAAAGTAAAGATCTCAAAGTCAATGCATCAAACAGCAACCCTATAACATTGGCAGAAGAAGCCCTAGAAGAAGTGGATAGATTCACCTACCTTGGAAGTATGGTTGATAAGCAGGGTGGGACAGAAGCAGACATAAAAATAAGGACGGGCAAGGCAAGAGCAGTCTTCAAACAACTAAAAAATGTTTGGGGTTCTGGAGATTTAACCCTTTGATTAAAAATACGGATCTTCAACACATTAGAAAACCTGTTTTACTCTATGGAGCTGAGACATGGAGAATAACTGCTATAAATAATAAGAAAATACAATCATTTATAAACGGATGCCTCAGAAAGATCCTGGCCTAAAACCATCAGAAATGATGTTCTATGGCTACGGACAAATCAACTGCCAGTTGAAGTAGAGTTCCTCCAGAGAAAATGGAAATGGATTGGCCACACACTCAGGAAGCCTGTATCCAGCATAACAAGACAAGCCCTCACCTGGAATCCACAAGGCAGGAGGAGGAGAGGCAGACCAAGAAAGACCTGGAGACGTGACCTGGAAGAAAATACCAAGAAGATTGGATACACCTGGGGACAGTTGGAGAGACTAGCCCATGAGATGGAAAGCTTTTGTCAGCGACCTATGTCCCAGTAGGGACGACAGGCAAACCTTACCTAACCTAAAACATAACTCCTCGTTTATTAGGATATATGGAGAGTGTTGGGATAGGGTTAGGGTTAATGTTTGTGATAGGGATATAAATATAAATAGCAATAGGAATAAGAATTTTTAAAAATATGTATATATGCGTATGCGAATGTTAATGTTAATGCGTATGTGTATGTGTCTGTGCCTGTATAAGGGTAAGTGTAAGTGTTAAGGTAAGGGTAAAAGTAAGGGTAACTGTTATGGTAACGATTACGTGGTTACGGTTATGGTGATGATTATTGTTATGGATTTCGTTTCTGTTATTGTTAAGGTTTTCTATGGATCCTGTTATAGAAATAGTTATGATTATGTTTATTGTAATAATTATGGTTGTGGCTAATGTTTTGGTTATTGTTAGATATAGAAATAAGGATAGCGATTAGTTATAGTGATAGTATTAGATTTAGAGTGCTGATTACCCTAGGTTGTAACTTACAGGGGCTAATCGATAACTGACTGGGTAGAGATCGTGTTAATTGATGGGGCAGGGAGGCACTATCATATGCCCGAATTTTTGTGTGTTTTCTTGTTTATCTTTTTTTTGTTGATGCGCCAGCTAATTTAAATCGATGTTTTATTAACAGGTGTGACGTTATTCCCAAAATGTAAAGCAACGCCGGCGGCAGCATCCCCTCGTCACAGCAAGTTGTTTCAAACATCCAGGCGACACCACTAGCCGCCGCACCGAACACCACATCGACAACATCTTCAGCAAACGACCCATGTGCAAATTACAAGTGCCCTCCGCGAACTGTCAAATATGTTAACAATGGCGGTGGTTGTGCTTGCCGCACGCAAAACGTCATACCACAAAATTAAATATAAAACAAATATTACAAAACCCTTAGAATAACAAGCTTTTAAATGCACTAAACATAAGAAAATAGAAACTAACTTGCTTTCTTTAATAAAAGCAGTTGACAAATCGTAGCTAAAATGTGTAAGATTTTCCATAAGCAACCGGTACATTTATTAAACAAAACAAGCTTTCTTCTATTTTTTTTCAGTGCTTTTAAAAGCTTATTATAATAAAGGTTTTTTTTTTGTTTTAATTTCTTCATTTTAGTAATTTGTTCACAATGAAGTCGACAACACCTACGGTCGACAACACCTACGACTATACATATTTGCCGTAAAACCTTGCGACCTAATCCATAGTCGATTCTCATTTAAGTTTGTTATCTCCCCTTTTGTTTTTAAATTTTAAATGACTATTCTAATGTCTAACTAAATTGGAAATGACCTATTCTTTCACTGTCGTAAGAGACGAATGTGTCCGGTAAGATCGAACGAAATATCTGCATTAAAATTGGTTAAATGAAATTACAAGAATTCTCACAAACCCACATACAATCAAACAATCAGACATTGTGAATTAAATAAAAGCTTTTATTTATAATAGTGTTTACAATATTTAATAAGTTGTGTTAAATTTTTTAAAAATGTATAGAATCGTTTTAATAACAAGCTTTTATGTAATACAAAGAAGAAAATAAATGATTTTCTTAAAATTTATTAGAATACACTACTATTTAAATTACTATAAAAAAAGAGTGGGTCTGTATTATCTATTGGATAACTTTTCTAATATTTAAGAAGAGACCCACGCTTTTCTTATAGCGAAATATATATTTTACGAGCCGACCCGCGGTATATCATACACCGCTATTTAGTTGTTTTATTTTCTACTTTTCAGTAATTCATAATTTGTAAATTCGACAGTACCAATGCTGCCACTGGAAATATTTGCTTTAAAACACTATCAGTAGGTCGTTAAGAATGATACTACCCCACCCTCCTTTCCTCAAACCCCTCCCCTACACCCCCTCCCCCGTGGAAGCAGCCTCCTCTTAGTTACCTCCCCTAAGTTTAAAATAGTTTCAAACTAAATTATCTGCCACTAATAACCGTCACTAAACCCGGCTCTACGATTGTAAACATTTAGCTTGAACCACAGCTCACCAGACCATGTAGGGGTGGGGTGGTAGGGAGCGCGCTTACAGCTTGTTTTCTAGCGTCTCCAAGAAGAGAATTATATATATAGATAGAAACATATAAAATATATTCTCTTTGGGGGGGGGGGGGGACACTAGCAAAAGTATTTATTATTTGTATAAATTATATTTCATTCGGGAGAGGGGGAAGGCGAGCGGACACTGGTAAAAGTATATATTTTGCCCCCCCCCCCCCCCATCCTCACCATTACTATAGATGCCTAAAAGAAACTCTACATGCAGACCACTTTAAGATTAGACAAATAAATTAGGCGGTAATGTTAGTGTCTGTATTATCGCGAATCGTTTCGTTTTGAAAATTTCCTATTTGTTCCACGTGACATCCGGTGGTGGGAATTTTCGTTTTTGGTTTGACTGTGAAAGTTTTTAATGTCCTTGTGTTTTCTCTAGAGCGTTTCGGACAGACAGGCAGACAGAAAGAATAGCGAAACTATTATTATAGACTAGACAAATGGCCAATTAAGGGAGAAAAACAACAGGCGCTATTTTGATAATGTTGCCTGTTTTCTAAACCGAAACCAAAACCAAAATCACCAGCTTAATTTCAAAAGTAACCGGAAACGAAAAATGTCATTGAAAAACGGATTTTTATCCAGAATCGGCATTTTAACCGGATTTAATATTCATCTACACATAGTAAATTAGGAGTTAGATTTTCGTTGTGTATTTTTTTCACAGGCTTTTCTACTACCTATTTCATGGCACACACTCAAAACAAAAATCAACCCTTGTTCCTGTAATTTCTATAATTTTATTGGTTCATAAGAGCTTCGCCTCCAGTTTCAGACATCACCATGTTGTTGGCGCCTTATTTCCTCTCGCTTCCTTTTCTTTCGCGCATGCGCACACCCACACCATATTTTATATTTTTATCTCACCTTTTTAAGACACACACTCGCAACAAACATTCATATACATTTAACTGTTATAATTTTAAACGAAGTGAATTTAAAAACTCTGGTCGGCCTCTCCTCAGTAGGCATTGTCCGAACTTATTTTGTGTTGTTGACGTTAAGCGTCAATGGCAGCCTTTGAACCTTGTCGGCTTTCTGTTTTGATCCTCAGTTTTGTTACGTAATGAGCGTGATAAATGTGGGCAGTAAAGGTGGTTGAACTAAACATAACTATTGTTGCCATGAGTTGAGGGCAGCAAGTCCGACGAACTTACCATTTCACGGTAATTTAATATTGGTATTTAAAAACACACACGATGAAAAACGTGGCCTTGGAGCATTTGATTAAATGCTACTAATCTTAAGTTTAAAATATTCTAGATCTAGATATTAAAACACTATTATTAGGCCTACTATTAGATCTTATTCTTCTTATTATTACTTTTGACTTTGTCTTTTATTAATAGTTATCTTTTATAATTAAAATGAAGTTTATTATTTTTTACTGTCCTTACGTGAAACAAAGTATCGAGAACTGCATTTGATCAGATTCGTCTACTTAAACTCTAAACGCAAACAGTATTACTAACAGTATTTTTATTAGAAATTTTGGCCACATATTTATATTATCTACGAAACTGTTAATAACAGTATAAGGAACTTCAATTCCTAAGAGTTCAAGTTTTTTAACGTATTTTTCCTTTTCCGCGGGTGCGGTTCTTTACATACGGTGAACGCGTCCAGCGCTGGTGAACACGTCCAGCGCTGGTGAACAGCTGATTGTGTTTACGTCTGGTGTACACCACCGTGGCGGCGGACGTAGGTATCACGAACGGACGTGACGTCATATGAAAGGACTCTATTAGGTGTATATATTTTGAAAGCTCTTTCTTTTCTCATTGAGATATTTTTCCTTTGGGATATTGTGTTCGTAAGATCTTTTAACCACATGCAATTTTTACCAGAGTAGAAGCAAAAAGACTAGATACCAGCCATTTTGTTCGAACGTATAAAGTTTCCTCTTTGCCAACTGATTTAAATCTATTTATTGATTTATTTTGAATGAGTCGCTGGCTTAGGAGAAAATTTATTTATTTAAATTAATTTAGACTGTTGACCCATCTAAGTTTGATAATTTAAGTAGCTCGGCTTAGCCTAATACATTAAAATAAACGTTTTTTTCCAACACCTTGTTGTAGAAGCTGCGGACCATCAGTGACGTACTTACCGTAAAGCTAGCGTAAGCAAGACATAGGGGCTCAAGGTACATAGGGGCCCTTTACTCTCTAAAAAAATTAAAACTTTTACATTTTGTTTTTTTATAATACATTTTAAAAAGAAAATGAAAATACAGTTTCTTGTCTACTGTAGAAATAAATAAAAGTTCTAAAACGGCCTCAATCTTTTCTTACTGTACAGGCAGTGGTATTCAGTGAGGGAGTGGGGGGGGGTCAAACAAGAGCCATCCGTAATAATAACACTACAGGCGTAGTCGCGTCGCCGGACAAGACATTGAGAGAATTAGCCTATAAAGAACTTGAACTTTGACTCTTTTGTGAGAGACGAAATATCCGACACCTTTAAATTTACATGCATCGCTACAAACCTTAACTGACTGAGTAATTACCTACCCCACCCCACAGACCTGCAACTCACTCCCATCTGTAAGCCCTCCCTCCAATCCCATTTTCAGCGTTTTTACAACAAGCTAAGTCTATTATTTTTCAATGTTTTTCTACTAATTTTATTACTTTAATGACATTGCGTTTGTTGATCGAATTAATCTATAATCAATATCGTATTACCAACACTATACGTTTTTGGTATTATTCAATCGCCAAGAAACTTTGGGAAGTCGTTGAGAATACTCCGGGCAGAAATTGTTTGAAAAGTTGCCTATATATATAGTTGAAAATTCTGTATGTATGTAATTATGTTTGTCGTGGATTACAAAAGAATATAAGAAAAACCGATACTTCCATGGTTTCAAGAGTTAGATTTTTAAAGTGCTCAATGTCTAAATTTATGAGTTTGAAAATTAATATTGAAAGTGTTTTAAAATAATGTTCATTTCGCTTACTTAGAATTATAATTATCAATATAAACATTACATGAAATTAAAAAAAAATGTTTATTCACGTTTATTAAATTTATAATTGTGTCTGAAAATTATTTGCATTTAGTCCTTTAGGCTCATTACGCCACTTGATTAGAAAAACACGGTTTCTTCCCTTTAAAAAACATCGGGTGGAACAGAATTTACTTTTTATTACTTTGTTTTGGTGTTGGAAAAAAAATAATTACATAATTAGCGGGGATTGATCAAGTACAAATGTTGTAGGTATTTTTAATACTGCCTTTTGTTTATTCACTACACTGAAATTACTGTTTACTAATTATTTAAAAAAAAATCAATAACAGTTAATAAGCCAGGTCCTACATGTCCTATATGTTTATTTCTTTCCGTTTACGGATAAGCATGGAGTATTATAATTGTTCATTAAATTGAAATAGGCGCGTCCGCCGGCGCCCCACCAGGGCTCAATTTGGCGCCCTGGGCTATCCTGTGAGCGCTATGGTGCATAATTTCGCTTTATACAGTGCCATAGAGTATGGATAAGAAAGGTTACTATAGTCTTTAAGTGAATCGAATCCGTGAGTCCTCAGGCGCCCAGACCGGGTGCTATTTGGGGCCCCGGGCATTGCCGTGTTCAGTTTGGCACCTACGTTCGTTTAAGTGAGTTCAAAAGACTATAAAAAAGTTCGTGTATTATAGTCGTTTATTATGCTGAAACAGGCGATTCCGCCGACGCCAAGCATGGTGTGATTTGGGTTTGCGTTAGTGGTTGGGTTTGCGTTTTGATTTGATTCGTTTTCGTTCTTTCTTTTTCTTTTTTAGTTTTCGTTTGTGTTTTTTTTCTTTGTGTTTGTGTTTGTATTTGTGTTTGTGGTTGGTTTATGTTTTCGTTTGTGTTTGTGGTTGGGTTTGGGTTTGGGTTTGTGTTTGTGTTATCGTTTGTATTAGTGTTTGCGTTTATGTTATGTTATGTTTTATTTCTTTAGTTGTGTTTTGGTTTTGGTTGGTTGTGGTTAGGTTCGGCAATGCCGGGTATATGCCGTTTATTAAACACACATGTCATGTTTCTTTACAGATAGGTTTCAGAAAGCTTTTTTATAGTCACCTTCACCAAACTACAAGAAGATGTACAATTTCATATAATACTAGCCGTCCCGGTTTGTGTTGTGTTGTGTTGTGTTTGTGTTGTGTTTTTGTTTGTGTTTTGTTTGTGTTGTGTTTTGTTTGTGTTGTGTTGTGATTGTGTTGTGCTGTGGTTATGTTGTGTTTGTGTTATGTTCGCGGTTCTTTTTTTGTGTGTTTTGGTTTTGGCTGGTTGTGATTAGGGTGGGCAATGCAGGGTATATGCTGATTACAAAACACAAATGTCATGGTCCTTTACAGATAGGTTTTTCACAGAGGCCAGAGCAGGGCCTGGCCATGACAGCTAGTATATATATATATATATATATATATATATATATATATATATATATATATATATATATATATATATATATATATATATATATATATATATATATATATATATGTATATGTATGTGTGTGTGTGTGTGTGTGTGTGTGTGTGTGTGTAGTCCTATATAATATGCATACACACATAATAACACATAAATGTTTTGGAGTCTATAAGACTTTAATAACAGATGTTAACCTCTCCCACGTTTTAACCCAATGTTCTTAGTTGTTTTTTTCCTTGCTACGATATTAAATCACTTTTGACAGTTATGTAATTCATACCGAATCACTTAAGAAAATTCAATTACGTGCCAAATAATTAGGAAAATAAAATGGTTTTCCTTGCTAAGATATTAAATCACTTTTGACAGTTATGTAATTCATACCAAATCACTTAAGAAAATTCAATTAGGTGCTAAATAATTAGGAAAATAAAATGGTTTAAATTGTTTGTTGATGACTAATTGTTAATATAAAAGCAGGGGCGTAGCGAGGGGGGGGGGTGCGGACCACACCGGGTGACACCATTTAGGGGGGGGGGGGGGGGGGGTTACACCAAGGCAAAAAAAAAGCAAAACATATACAAAAAATGATAGTTTCACTTTAAAAAGTGGTTAATTAGAGTGTTAATAATCTTTTAAGAGCAAATTTGATAAATCCCGACAAGGGAGGAGGGGGGGGGGGGGGGGGGTTGCACCATGACGTTAACCTACTAATGATATAGAAAACATGCTACATCAACACTTTTAACTTTCTTCAAAAAAAAATAATAAATCACTCTGTCTAAAGCCCCTTAATATAGATCCTAAGGGCCTCCCCCCCCCTCGTCGCCCTCTTCCCACCATCTGAACGCAACTGGATGTTAATTTTGTTATACCAAGACAAGTAGGGCTACATATACGACATCTTCAGCAAGAAAGTCAGGACTAGCGTTCATCAGGTCACTAACTGTATATTACAAGCATCCAGTCTGCTCACTAATAGGACGTCTTCATCGGTATCACTTTACGTGTTTCCCAAATTTACATCCCATGTCAGGTCGGGGGCTGATTCGCGTCCAACTATCTCCAGTCAGCTCAGGCCAAATGCGAGGCGACCGTACCCAGTACACAGCGAGGCGTGACACTGTTTTTGTATCGAATTACGGCCTGTCCCAGTTTAGGTGGGTGATAACTCACTAACATCAACCGTGGTCTCAGTTATTACAATCAACAACTTCGGCATTCGACCATTTAGTTTTTCCCCATTGAATTCAGCCACAATTTATTTAAGTTTACAAACTAATTCAGGTAACAATGACAGTGATGCAGTGCGGGGCCCCTTCAAGCGCGGGGCCTAGGGCGACCGCCCCGTTAGCCAACCCCTAACGCCGGCTCTGGCTAAGATCTAGATTTAGACTCTCTCTACTCTAGAATCTATTCCAAAAATAAATTTCTATATTAAACTATATCAGGCATGAATTGTTTTACAGAAATCTTTGCTTGTTTAGCTATGGAACTGGATAATTTGGGATAAAAAATTAATTTGAAACTTAATTTTTTTTAAATATGTGAATCTTCCGATTTTAGACTATAAAGAAAGGAACTACTTCATTCAAATTTGATTTAGATCTAGATCTACTCATCAAGACGTACGCTATGAAATATATACAATTTTATCAGTCAAACTAATGCAAATTACGTAAAAACAACATAATGACCATTGAATAGCCAGATTTTTAAAGGAATCATTTAAGTCACTTAATCAGTGTGTGCCTGTATTATGTTAAATGTGTCGGATTTTTAGCTCATTAGTTATTTCTTTGCTTTGTCACTAATATCGTTCAGCGTGTAGTAAAGCACATTGCGTTTTAACCAATAACTATTTCATAAATTATTGTTCTAAAACAAGTACATTTTAAAATATATAGGCCTATAATTCACGTGAAACGGGTACCGATGGCTAGTAGAATAGAACCTCGTAGCAAAAATTATTGCACACCAAGTGAACGCCAAATAAAATGAGTATAATAGTGCGGAATATTATTAGTACTTTATAAATTCACATGCATTTCTTGAGAAATCGGAAATAGCATAAATTACTACTTGCGGTCAAAATTTGTCAGAAGGTAGATAATTAGATCTTTTACTTACATGTGAAATTTCATTTATCTATCTGAAATAGTAATCACCTAATAGGCTTTTGAAAAATTGAAAGTAGAACAAAATCCACTTCCGGTTATTGGAAATCGCTCAAATTTGATACGGATCTATAATTTTGATATAATACTTTTATATGAAATTTCATCCACCTAGCTGTAACGACACTAAGTTATCGTGTTTACAGACACAGACACAGACACACATACACACACACAGACATACGGATAAGATTGCAAAACTGTTTTTCCGACTCAGGTAGCCCTAAAACGTCGAGAGTTGCGAAAAACCGTTTTTTTTTTCGCGATTAGAAGACTATCTCTATACTTCGCATATACGAGAAAGTAAATATTGTCTATGTCCCGATTTGCCTTCCCCTTTAGAGTTATATTAGAATATTCGAGAAAGTTTAGGGGAGATCACTCCCGGTTTATTTTTTATATTTGTTTTAGTTTACACCTTATGTGAGATAGTGACACGTTGTCTAATAAAGTTTGGCATGCTCTGCGCATGTCACAGTAAGTAGTCGATACCCAAGCAGGCTGTAGTAGTTCATCGCCCATTCAGCCTCGATTTTTTTACAGGTGTGGTTTGATGTTTGTTAACTTAGCTAAAAGTTTTGTGAACACTGACATTTTAATATACCACAGTGTTTTAAGTATAATTTATAAAACATTTGGTTTTAGAAATTTTACTTTCTCCAGAGTTAAAGAAAAGCACTTCGCAATGATGTATCTAGCAAGAAGAATTTTGCAAATTGTTTTTTTAGGATTTTTGTGTATAATGGTAAGATATAAATTATAAATCTTAATTGTTTTAATATATTGCACTTTGTTATTAAATACACACACACACTGACACACACACGTACACACTCGAAGATTTTAAAGTGTGACTTAATTTTAGATATGAATTAAAATTGCCTTTCGGACCACGCCACGTCACGAGGCATGTGAAATAGCGTTCACCTGCTTCTGTGACCTCAGCATGTGATGGTGTGGGCAGGTAAAATTCCTGTTTTCAAGAAACAAAAGCATGTTGGCTGGGTGTGACGTCTCTTTAGATGTGACGGTCTGGCTTTTTGTGGTGATGTGTGACAGCGTGTAGGGGAACAAGTCAAACAAGTGTATTGTCAGTTATGAATGACTACTAAACCTTTATTTATCCATATGATTATAGGTGGTCTAATATATATATATATATATATATATATATATATATATATATATATATATATATATATATATATATATATATATAATCCTGATAATTGAGTCTCTGCCATAGTGCTTGCCGATCATGGTAGTCCGTACCATTTTGTCTAAATTTCTGTGTCTTTACCAATGAACATCGAACCCGACTCTTTTGCCTTCAGCAATGCGAGAGTCAGTCCTTTCAGCCTGTGTGTGCACCATTTTTATTTCTTAAGCCAACTGGACCACCATGTTTTCATGTATGGTTTTCGTCTCAGTTCCGTTTGCTGACTTCTCTGTACTTCAGTAAGAGCACTTCTCTTGTGCCTGGTACCGTAGTTCTTTGTAGAAGGTGGCACAAACAGGCATGATAGTCTCATATGAGGCATGGCCAAGGCAAGTCCTCTTTCTGGTAGCATTCTTCGTGTTTTTATGGAGATGTTGCAAGTAGCCTACGTCTTCTTTTAGAAAGTACACACTTAAGATATTTGGAGGTCCAGCGAGATAAAAACTTAAACGTGTGATTATTTTTCCTCTTTGAAATACAGTCATAATCCCCCGGAAAGTATACATCGAATATTTATCATCCTACTACATCGCCGATGTTCATGTTTATATAGCAATCAAACTATTGAACTTTAAACCGCGTAATACTGTAAACAGTCGACTCCGGTTAAAAACGAACAATATGTTTAAATAAAACGTGGCTTGTTGCTGTTAATAATGGCACTAAATTTTATCCTGTTTTGTTAAAATAATTGTGTGCCTTACTCAAATGGTGATATATCGAGGATATTACAAACCGAAGTGTAATCTTGGAAAAAATAAAAAATAAATAAAAACAATGTATTATCTGGACAACCACTTTGAGCTTTCTTTTTTACAGGTCAGTTGTCACGTGCTTAACAGCACTGAATCCATCATTGCTACTTCACAACCAGCCACTGAAACAACACAACAGCGCACTAACAACAACCACTCTGAAAGCGCTCCCATGTTAAGGAGTTCCTTTACGCGTTTTGGATCTGGACCTAGACACATTTTTTAGAGCATGTATGGTCAAATGGTATGTTGTATTTTAGGTTTGGTCAAGATTGTATGATGTGTTTTAGGTTTGGTCAAGAATATTGACAAAAAGTAATGTATTGGTATGTAGGTTAATTAATAATTCAACACATCGAGGTTACTGTTTACGCACGGTGCCTGAATTAGGGTTCACTACGTTTTACTGTGTCTTTCTGCAAGTGGTTTTATAAAAAGAATTATAAAATAAAAACATACTATCATAGAGGAGCAGCGCGTCGTTCCTTCCCGGCGCCCGGGGTGAGCTTTAAATTTGGCGCCCCCGCTGATATATATATATATATATATATATATATATATATATATATATATATATATATATATATATATATATATATATATATATATATGTATATATATATGTATATATATATATATATATATATGTATATATATATATATATATATATATATATATATATATATATATATATATATATATATATATATATATATATATATATATATATATATATATATACATATGTATATATATATATGTATATATATATATATATATATATATATATATATATATATATATATATATATATATATATATATATATATATACATATATATATATATATATATATATATACATATATATGTGTGTGTATTAATATATACAGTGTATGATTTTCATTCCTTAAAACCTGACTCTACTCCAATTAAATTCACATTAAGATGCGTTTTTTTTACAAAAGATTCGTAATGTCAGAAAAAATAAATTACTAATGTGAGTAAGAGGGTGGTTTCTAGCAAGCGCTAATTTGTTTAGACCAGCCTTTTAAGTTATATTTTTTGAACGATCTCAGTTGTGATAGGGTACATAGTTGGATTATAAGTGTGTTAGAATAAGGACATACAAGTGACATACAAGAGCAACTTTTCGAAAACATTTATTATTTGCATTGGAATACGACATGGGTATTAGGTTGACTGGTTGATGGTATAACAAAACAAGCTAGAGGAAACAAATGGAATCCATCGGATGTTACCAGCTCGAAGTCTTGGATTTCGCGCTTCTTTCTCGCACACAGTCAACAATAAATGCAGAACAAATTGTACTCAGTGTTTCTTCCAGACTTTTTTCTCCGGGGGGGGGGGGGGGGCACTTGAAATTTTCGGGGGGGGGGGGGGGGCGGTAGACTTTCTTCGGGGGGCGGACACTGTTAAAAGTATATATTTTCTATATAAATTATATAAATTTCATTTCGTTCGGGGGGGGCGGTAAAAATTTTTCGGGGGGGGGGGGGCGAATTGAAGAAGCAGTAATAACCAGTTTAATTATAGTGACACCGCCCATGACGTTCTGATTATAATCAGCAGCAATAAAGCGCGTTTTTAACACTTTGCCAGAGTCAAGAGGTCATCGGACCAGGTTGTTATTACTTTAAGGCTGTAAACTGCGCACATTGAATTGTAACGTAGTCATCAGACCTTCAGCTCGCCACTATTAAGTTTACTTATTACTATTACTGGATTAGCTGCTGAAACTTTATTATTACTTTACCCTGTCCGTGACTTAGTTCACGTGACAGTTGAATACATACTGAAAAATACATTTAATTTTACTATATTCCCGGTAGAGAAGCGGCTCAGACCCTCCTACCGGTTGAATTCACGCATCTTACTCGTTATCCAAATTAATACACTACCAATATATTACTATTTTTTTATCTATACCGTTTACATGGGGGATCGTCAAACTAAATACTAGACACGAGTTAGCCACTCGTATTTGAATAAATTCTGCTGTTTTACATATTTGAATTTTACTGCTGTTGTTAACTTTGAATTTTCAGAAAAAATATTTCTGTGTGTTATTGCTACCTGCTCCAGAAATATTCTGTACAACTGACGGCTGCACAAGAAGGGCAAGACCACTGGAATTGTAGCTAAGTGTCAAGTTTTAGCTTTTGACTCTGACTTACTACGTTGATTCCTTTAGTTTTTATTTTAAAACTGGTCTCCAATTCTTGTAGTTAGCTTAGTAGTCTATTATTTGTATAATAGGCCTACTTCTGTAAGTCTGTCAAATACTTTTCCTTAGTTACTTGGTGTTATTGTTTGGCGTAGCCCGGTACACGGCTTGGGCACACGCGTGTCACTTGACCAGTGTCAACGTCCTAGCTAGGCTGCATAATGAGTGGCTCCACTAGCATCCCCGCCCTTATCAGGTACGCCATTGACTTTGGCTACGAAGGGGCGGCACTCAGTGCATTTGTTAGACAAAGATACCAACATAATTTAGATTACTTACAAGAAGAAGAGGAACGAAGAAAACAAAGATACCAAGAGAACTTAGAAGACTTACACGAAGAAGAGGAACAAAGAAAACAAAGATACCAAGAGAATTTAGAAGATTTACACGAAGAAGAGGAACGAAGAAAACAAAGATACTGTTACGGTTATATGTCGTGCAGTGAGAGGGTTTGATTTGTTTGACTCAGCCACTACCATTTGACTAGTCTCCAATACCAGGGAGAGAGTATTACACCTTGAGAACCACTAGGTTATGTCACATTCAAACGAATCCACGACGCTCAGAGATAAGATGAACCAAATAATCCGTATATGAATCTTTTAATCTCGTATCTACAACAACACACGTCCTTCCAAACCGACGATAAGGATTCAACTGCTCACACATAAACTCATAGCAACCAACTCTCTAACCTAAACGTCACTATCTTTCGTACCGCGTCACACATTCACTCGTTCAATATACGGCCGCACCATCAATCATGCGCACCAAGTCGAACATGTATCATAACATTACCCCCCTCTCCCTTCAAGCTAATGACATTAGCTTTAATAATACATCATACATTCTGTTTAACCTAACAATATATCCTACAAACACACAATTTAGTGCTAAGTAATTCAGTACCCACATCAAATTTCATACTTCTTTACAATATCAACATTTGCATATTCTCATCTCATATGTTACAACGACAGGTGCAAATAATAATCCCCGGACACTTAAATACATATCGAATTACTCGGCACACCATCGAGATACCTAAAAAATCAGGCCATAGCATCATAATCCTCAACATCCTTTAGTAGTAACCTAGTTAACATATGGTACTCGGCAAAACATCGAGATACCTAACAAAATCAGACTACATCATCAGTCTCGATAACACCTAGAAAAATAGCATGGCACTCAACTCATCTTCGAGATACCCGTACAAACAAATCTCATTATCCCCACAATATGTCTCACATGTATACCAGGTTTATCATCAACCAAGAAGAAAAACATCCATTTAAAATAACTTTTGTATCATACTATACATCGAAACCCCTAGAATCTCCACGTGTACTATCCCATATCAAAGCAACTTCAACATCGTAACTTTAGTATAATTATCTCGTCATTACTTATCCGATAATAGTGTGCCACTCAAAATTTATTTCATTTTACCTCACATTGCATCATTTCATGTTTAATCATCAAAGTACCCTCCGTAAATACATATCACTCAGATACAATAATCTTATGTCTAGAAATCATTATAACAGTGTTACCCAGTACTCCATTATATCACCGGGTATCCAAGTACATTATGCTAAGTCTTAGCGAAATCAATAATTAATTTCTTAAACAAAATTACTATGACAAATTTTTAAGCATTTACACATTCTTGTTCCAGCTTTAATGTCATTATGCTCTATCCTGAGCGATCTGTCCTTGGCGAACCATGAATCTGTATCAACAGACAGTTCAATAGCTAGTGTAAGACTCAATTCTTGATAGAAGTTTCCGTAGTTATAGTTGAATCTTGAAGTTAAAATGTTCCCTTTAGCTGTATCATCACACAAAACTTGATCCTTTTCAACGACAATAACTGTACGTTATTAGGAACATTATTTGATCAATTTGCCGTTACGACTAGGTCGAAAAAATTGACCGCGACCATGCGTAAGGCTTCATTCCTCTGGTTAAGATGACAATTTCAATTCGACTCGCTTTCTCTCGATGTGTTCCTGCTGACGTGACATTAACGATGCGCTTGGTATACGTTCACTTTCTCGAGTCCGTATATATGTGTTGTCACTCGTCCGTAACATATTTGGAACCATGGCTTCTGTTGTAGATGAATTGAACGTTTTGCCGCTGGGCATCAGGGTGTGGAGTATTCACAAAGACAGCGTCGGATTCTGGGAAAACATGAACGAGCATGTCTCATTAGACATATGCCTGTTAAGCGTTTGTGTGTTCGCCTGACAAATAACCTTCCTCTTTGAAAAGAAACCCCCCAAATTTTGATATGCTGGTTATTTGTCCACGACACATTACATATCAACAATAATGGAATCTACATTATAATCATCTACAACTACATTACTATAACCATTTGTTACACAACTAAAACTTAGAAGGGATGAGATAAGATACAATAAAGAAAAGACATGTGTGTTATGTTGTGTCACATATCTGTAATTGCAGGAGCAGCTCTCTGCCTGTGACTGTAGACTGTACCTAATCATAATTTCTCAACCTTCCATGTCATTGTAATACTTTCTTCACTGTATGGCTATAATGGAGCAGCTCTCATTACACCACATGATAGCATAAACTTCCCTCTTTAACACCAGACTTGATCAATCGTTTCACGCCGATATTTCACGACGGCTTAAATTCACAACATTATATTTGGCTGTTCTATAATTTGACTTTCATCTCACTTCATCCTTGTGTAGTCATTGTTCAAACCCGTTCGTCAGGGAGTGGTCAGGGTGGAATTTCTACCTATTAAGGGATCAATGAACCGCAGAAAGATTGGTTGGGCTTGGATAGTCAACCTGCGGTCTTTGTTCATGCCGGCGGTTACTACCTGATACAACTCCAGCGAGTTCTGACTTTCTGACGGGTGATATATATGCATCAGTACCATGTACCTCCTGTACTTGTTTTACAGTTGTTTCCTTAGGCTCTGTGGTTTCTTGAACTTGTGGTATTAACTGACTAGGTGCTGACCAGGGATAACATTGTGCTTTCTCGCCGATTACATTTTTCTGAACGCAATCTTCACCTTTATTGTTTACTTCTTTCTCTAACCTATATAATCTGTCACAAAGAACATCCTTTTGTTTTCTCAAATTGGGAACAATTGCGCCGGTTTCTGTATTATTATAACTATCTTCTTTAACTGAGTTCACATCTAATATTAATTTTTCTATCTTCTTTTTTGGATCACACCTGTTTCTGTCCACTGTTTCGCTACATGAATGTGTTCTGGCCTGCTCGCTTCTTATTTGTGCTGTATGATTCATGACATTCTCAACTTGAAATTGTTTGACGCCTCTGATGTTGCCCAGGATGAGGTCGTATGGACTATGTCTGAATACCGCAGCTTCTACCGTTCTTGTTGCTGCTGGCGTACTGACCCGGATCATAGCTGTTGGCCAAACATATGTCATGCCTCGTGAACTATGGACACGCTGTGTTCTACCTGTATATTGATGTCTACTAACAAAACAGCTTCTAACAGCTATTGTTGAACATCGAGTGTCTCTTATAGATCTCGCGAATCTGTTATTAATCTTTGAAATAAATGAGTCTTTCCTGTTACTGGCTTCACTAAAGGATGTAATGTATGCGGTTCTATAGCTTGGACCACTGTATCGACGTCTACTATATTGTATGTTCTGCTGGAGTCTATCAAAATTTAATTTCCTACAATTAATTTTTATGTGCCCTATTTTACTGCAATAGTAGCACCTAACATTGAAATTTTTTCTTTTCCGACAATAGTTCATCGGAGTTTTGTGTTCTGTTGTAATCTCTTCTTTAACTGTATGTGACGTATCAATGTTTGATGTCTGCCTGTTCTCTGTTGCACTAGATGATTCCTCGGGGTCATTAGAACATGCATAGGTACATACAGGTATCTCTGCCTTATGTTGTAACGTTGACTCATGTTGTTTTACTTGTGGTTCTTTCTCTAACTTTATCATGTTTTGACGTAGTTTCTCCACTATGTCTGCTTTTTCACGTACTAATTCTACTACTCTTTCTTTTCGCTCTATTTCAGTCAGTAGTGCCATTTTACTTATTTCATGATCAGATTTTTCCTTCACTTCAGCTATCCGAGGTTCAGATTCTTTTTCTATCTCTTTACTACTCTCGACTATACAAAGTTCAGTTTCATTTTTTCTTTTTCCAATACCGTCGACTACACTAAGTTCCTTTTTCTCTTTCTTTACTTTCTTCAACTATGCAAAGTTCAGTTTCTTTTTCATTTCTAGATTCAGCTTTGAGAAGTCCCGAATATTCTAACAAAGCTCTACATAGAGCGGTTATTTTTCGTTTTGTTTCTGCTTTAATTCTGCATTCTTCTAAGGACATCTGGTAACGTATGTCCTGTACTGCATCATCTAAAAGCCTTTTCTGACGTAGCTCAAAAGCTTTATCTGCATCAATAGCCTTAGTTTTCTTTGCACTTGTTCTAGTTAACATTTCGTTTAATGTAGACATGTTTAATGTGGGTGATATCGAAAGAACCCGTTATAATAAAGTCTTATACCACCAAGGGATAACAGCACCGATAACCTGAAACCAAATACCTACAATAAACTGGCATAATACCCAGCACAGGACCAGAAAAATCCCTAATATTTATAGTTAATTAGAGGAAGGTACATATCTGTTGTAACGAATAACACACACAGGTCCCGACACACAGATCCGCCTGGCTTGTCCAGTACGTCCCGACACACAGGTCCCCTTGTAATCTAGTTCTCGACAAAGTTTCGACGGTATCTCACGACGATGCAGGATTAAACGTTTATGAGGCAATTTGACGAATCGACGAGTTTTCAACTTCTACTTGCCGGCGTCGTATTTTAAACGGTTCAGGGTAAGGTGACGACGATATCACATATACAGTTGACTGGAGGTCATCAGAATATTCAGCTGCGAGTCTTCATAGGACGGTCGTTGCACTATCTATCGTAGTTTTGCTAGCTCCACCATGTTACGGTTATATGTCGTGCAGTGAGAGGGTTTGATTTGTTTGACTCAGCCACTACCATTTGACTCGTCTCCAATACCAGGGAGAGAGTATTACACCTTGAGAACCCCTAGGTTATATCACATTCAAACGAATCCACGACGCTCAGAGATAAGATGAACCAAATAATCCGTATATGAATCTTTTAATCTCGTATCTACAACAACACACGTCCTTCCAAACCGACGATAAGGATTCAACTGCTCACACATAAACTCATAGCAACCAACACTCTAACCTAAACGTCACTATCTTTCGTACCGCGTCACACATTCACTCGTTCAATATACGGCCGCACCATCAATCATGCGCACCAAGTCGAACATGTATCATAACAGATACCAAGAGAATTTAGAGGACTTACATGAAGAAGAGGAACGAAGAATATTAGACGAAGAAGAACGATTAAATGAGTTGCAGTGGGAGGAAGAAACTAAATTACAAGAGAGAAAATGGGCTATAGAAGCCAGGTTCTATGAATTTGAACGATCGGAATGGGGTAGTATCAAAACAATAGAAAAACAAGAAGATGAAATGTTAAAAGATACCAGCATATCAATAGCTGAGAGAATAATAATTTTTAAGGAACGAATAAAACGAATGACAGACACGAAAGCACGCTTGCAGATGGCCGAGCAGGCAATGCTTGAGCAGCTGAAAAACATGACCATAGAACCTAAACCAACACCCGAAACTACACCCGACACACCAACCCTACCAGATATTCAGAATCATGATGCTACACTGAGCCATAAAAGAGACTTATTTAAAATTACTTCCCTTGCCCCGACTGATTCATCAATAAACAAAAGACCGGATGTTCCGGTCGACCTTAATTACACAGCTCGTCAAGAGCCGATGAGACAAAACAACAAACCAACCACTGTCAGCCTTATCGGCCCCATGGTTCTACCCACCATAGGTCTACATACTAACCCTTACCAGCCCCTCGCTAATGGTAAAAAATTCGCCGACGAGAGAAGAATCGCTCTGGGTACAAACATACCTGTCGCCACTATACAAGGGGCAGATAATCAAGAAAGCAAGCCACAATTATCACCCTTAGCAACAAAAACTGGCTCTCGCCCCTTGCAGAATCAGACTTATCGTCACCAGCTAGCATCACATTTGATTACTGCGTACCTGGCCAAAACAAGAACTTTAACACTCAAATTGGCCAACGCAGACAACCTCGTTGGAAGCCCCGCCCACCTACACACACCTTGATGAAACAATGGTTCAAGGACACCGGCCTAAGTTATCGGGAGACGTGCCGTCTGCTCTATAGCTGTTGTGTCCTGGTCTACCCATCTCTCATTACTGGCGCTTCATCTTTTGTCACCCACCCCATACTGAGTTTTGACAAGTCACTAAGCATAACTTAGCTAGTTAGACTTAGGGTGGAATTTCTTAGTAAGTCATGGTCAATTGCCTGAACTTAGTTCAATTCAAGCCTTGCACTTAATTGACGTTAGCTGCCCAGTTAAACAATAATGAAGCTAGTTATGACTTAGTTTGATATTTGTTTTATACACAAGCATTACTTAAAAAAATATCTATTTGGACATTTATTATTGTCATAAATTATTGTTTTTTGTGTGTTCTTGCACTATTTTCCGCAGGTTTCCATTGACTTCTTAGACCTGGTTGTGACAACTTACTAAAACAGAACTTGCATTAGTTAATTCCTGAAAACAATGTAAACTTATTATGAAATAAACTGGGAGTGATCTCCCCTAAACTTTCTCGAATATTCTTATATAACTTGGAATGTAGACAAGATGTTTAATTACTTAAACTTTCACAAATACAATAGAATTTCATAGAAAAAAGAATATTTTTAGTACTTTATAAATTTACATGCGTTTTTTTGAGAAATCGGAAATAGCGTAAATTAGTACTTCCGGTCAACGGAAATTACTCAAAATTTGATAGAAGGTAGAGATTTAAATCTTTTACTTACATGTGAAATGTCATTTATCTATCCTAAATAGTACTCAAGTTATAGGCTTTTGAAAAATTCAAAGTAGAAAAAGTACCACTTCCGGTTATTGGAAATTGCTCAAAAGTTGATACGCATCTACGATTTTGATAAAATACTTTTATATGAAATTTCATCAACCTAGCTGTAACGGTACTCAAGTTATCGTGTTTACACAGAGACAGACACACACACACACACACAGACAGACACACAGACATACGGACAGATTGCAAAATTATGTTTTTCCGTATCAGTGAGGTGTAAAACGTCGAGATTTGTAAAAATCTCAATTTTTTTTTTGCAGGATTACAAGACTTTCTCTATACTTCGTATATACGAGAAAGTAAGAAATGTCATTACTCACTGTTAACTCATTACACTTTACAAAAAGTCATAAAAAAACGTTTTAATAACAAGCTTTTATGTAATAATGCACTAAAAAGTAGAAAATAAATTATACACTACTATTTAAATAACTAGAAAGAAAAGCGTGGGTTTCTTCCTAAACATTAGTAAAGGTATCCAGTAGATACTAAAGTGACCCACGTTTTTCTTTATAGTTATTTAAATAGTAGTGTATAATTTATTTTCTACTTTTTAGTGCATTATTACATAAAATCTTGTTATTAAAACGTTTTTTTTTAATGATTTTTTTTTAATGAATTTTTTGTCAGTACTTTACATGTTTTATTTACAATAGTGTTACATGACTAAAAACCATTGCGCTTCTATTGAACGTGATGGCGCAGCTATTGAACCTGATGGCGCAGCTATTGAAGGTGATGACGCGTGTGGTGTGGTTGGATAGACATGCCTACTAATTCGGTCCTAATTTTAATTAATTCATAACAAATTAATTAGGCATCCAATTAAGTCAAATTTAGTTTCAGATTGCATTGTCTTCATGTCTTGACCCACGTGCCAACTGTGAATCGTATCGGTCAAGTAGAACTGTCCGAATTTTCACTCCTGCGTTTCGATCTAGACTGACGTCAGACTGACGAGGAAGTGAGTTAAATAAAAGCTTGTAATAAAAAAAAACAGTTGCTTACTATAGCCTCTAATGGCATATCACAATGTTGTAATTGATGTCGTACTCGCCTATCATGGCCAATGTATACTCATTTTGCCTGTCAATGGCCTATGTTTGAGGGGGTGCATATCGAAAGTTTAAGGGGGGTGCATATCGAAAGTTTGTCCCCGGGCGCCGGGAAGGGTCGCTACGCCTCTGTATGTAACATATTTGAGCAAAAATATCAGCTTTGTTAACCCGTGTGCATATATATGTCTACTGGAACCAAATGAAATTTTAAAAATATCTTGCTAAAATAAATTCTAACAAAGCAGCTGTTAAAACCTGGATCGTTATAATGATTTTTATCACGATAGAATCACAAGAATGCATCATCGCGTATACATTGTGCTAAAATTGCTTCTCGATTGTTTCTAGCCTCCGATTCTTTGTGTATAGCCTGGTTTGAAATAAAGTGTTATGATAAGCATTCGGATGAATGTTTTCTATTCTATAAACAACGTGCCCACAAGTGACACTTAAAAAAAACACTTGATGGGTGAATCTGATATTAGGAGTTAGATTTTTGTAGTGTGTTTTGAACAAAGCAAAATTTAAATCTTTATTAGGTGTTGTTTTAAAATTTATATTTTGAAAGCTCTTTCTTTTATCATGGAATTATTTTGCATTTTTACTTTCTCGTATACGAAGTATAGAGGAAGTATTGTAATCGTGCAAAAAATAGAAATCGAGATTTTCACAAATCTCGACGTTTTACACCTACCTGAGTCGACAAAACCAATAGTTTTACAATTTTGTCTGTATGTCTCTCTCTCTCTTTGTGGGTGTGTGTATGTATGTGTGTGTATGTATGTATGTGTGTGTATATGTATGCCTTGAAACTACGCAATCGTCTGGTCTCAACATCAGAACTAGAAACGGGACGACACTGGGCTTGTGCTTGTAGTCCCTCAAATATAAAAGCCCATTAGAGCTAGGTGAATCCAAGAGTGGGCTCTATCTCTAGCTGGTCAATGTACGATAAACATCATCATTTATAAAGTCCAACTAGTAAAAAAATCTATAACCTCAACGATGCAGGCATTAAATAGAAGAAACGGTAACATACACAAATGGGAGCTGTGACTGCTAAACCTAGTAATCACGCGTTCACTGCGTGTGGATATCTGACTCTACTCGATACGAAACTGGTAGTTTTGACATTTCACGTGTAACAGCAGTTGTTAAGTGCTTGTAGGTTTTTAATATTTTATTAAAAACTTGATTCCACTGATAGGCTTGTCGTCATGTCGTCATGTCGTATGTTGTAGTTTAAATCTCCAGTCATGCCCTCCATCAATGTACTTAGTCATGTCGTCCTTTGTGTCATTTTCCTTGTCGTCCGTTACTTTATCTGTCATATCGTCATCAGTTTCTTTCTCCAACATTTAGTCTAACATGCCGTCGTAAGTTTCGCCTGTTAAATTATTTATCATGTCGTCCGTAATGTTGTCCATCCTGTTATCAGTCATGTAGGAACCTTCAGTGTGTGGCGGTGGGTTATTGACTGAGTTTGAAGATCAGGATATGTCGTGGGTATGGCAGATGCAGTTTCTTAATACATGAAAATCTCGATTTCAATTTTCTGCACGATTACCATACTTCCCAGGGGCGGATTAAGCTTGGGCGGGGCCCCAGGCTTAAAATTTTTGGGGGCCCCTGATATATATATATATATATATATATATATATATATATATATATATATATATATATATATATATATATATATATATATATATATATATATATATATATATATATATATACTATTTTAAAAAAATCATGGATTGTTTTAACTTATAGGAACATTTGACACCGATATTTACAAAACTGCTAATTTAAAAAGCAGTCAATTATGTTCAGAGTTTCTTTCAGGCATCTCTTCGGCTGGGGGGGGGGGGGGAGGCGAAGGAAGTCTACCGCCTCCCCCCCCCCCCCCCCCCCCCCGAACGAAATGGAATTTATATAGAAAATATATACTTTTGACAGTGTCCGCCCTCCTCCCCCAACCCCGAAAATTGTTGTCCGCCCCCCCCCACCCCCCAAGTGCACCCCCCGGTGAAAAAAGTCTGGAAGAAACACTGAGGACGACGTCCCGCGGCTGGTGGTGAGGGAAGTAAAGCCTGAATAGAGCCTAGGGATGAATAAGCGACCAACATGTAGTGTTTCAAACCAACACCTTCGTGAGACCGATTTAGTCCAGTAATTGACCTCCCTGGCTAATGGGAGTCAAACTCAGCCGGTATATCCGTGTCACGCTAGTTAGTGAACAGTCATTCACAAATTTATATTGGGCGTGAGAAAGCTGGAAATGCACACTAACATTGAACAAATATAAATATCCGTGAGAATATTATAATGTCGTTAAAGAACAGACGATAAAGACTTCGGCACTTGTTTGCATGCAGACGCGAAAAGAAAAAAGAGAATTTCAAACCACTCTATGTAAGAAATTATTAATAACATACAGAGGTTAAACTAGGCCCAAAATAAAACTAGTAAACACAGCATAAGCGTCAAAAAACCATACCTCCAACCTCTTAGGTGTCATCCATTTTAAGGCATACAAGAAAGTTGAATTTCCACAGTCGCCCTTTAAAGAACGCCATCCCTGGCCTGTTTCTGTCTAGGCCTAATTTAGGCCTAAATGTCGGTTACCTTATTATAGGGCCTAAATAGGTTTGCCGCGACATAACTGCCCGTTGAGTAGGGTTAAATAACACGGGTACTGCCGTATTTGTTTTTAGGCTTACATTGTTTACGCAGTTTTGTTTTTGTTATAAACAATACAGAGTATAATTCAATGATTGTGATGTCTACATAGCCCTCCCCACCTCCACCTATACGCCGTCCGCACTTTTCCACAATTGTCTTAAGTTTTAGATCCATAAGTTGATGATTTCTTATATTCTTACGATAAATCTGTCTTGACGCCAACGAAATTACAAGCTAATTAATTAGGCTTAACTGTTTGTGGCATATTTTTTTTTTTTTTTTAAATTAAAAGTTTCGAGTTTATAATAGGGCGTAGAATGCACGACTCCTGACCCAAAAGTCCTGAGCTCTAAGCCCAGGTTCATATCCAAGAACACCAAACACAGATGGGTACCTAGATCAATCTCAAATTTTAAAACTACTAAAGGAAGCTGGGCATAAATCTAGAACTGATCAGAATGTCTCATTTTCTGAGAACAACTAAATATGTGAACTCTACCTAATATTCCCTATGCTCACTAGGTCCTGATGGGCAACTAAGATATTAATCTAAGGAGTTTTAATCCAAATAACTAGATCTGGATATCCTGTAACTAACAAAAAAATTATACCCAAAACATCATTTCTAATGACAAAAATGTAAAGCATCTTTCATACATTTCTTAGTAGTGTATGGGTATGCAAAAACTGCCAGGCAGTTTTTCATTGATTGCTAAGGCTGGTCAATAATGTTGCTTGTCTGGAGGCTTGCGAGTGAGACCTAATTCAGCATGTAGACCCTATGCCTAACATTTGTATTATTTTAATGTTTGTTACCACCTCGCTACACAATCTGACGCTATCTGACTAAATTACTTTCAGTGCTGAGCATTTTTCAAAAGGCGTCAATCATAGACTCATGTGTCAGAACTCGACCGCTATTTAAACTAAAGTGTGTTCTCGAATATTAATACATTGGCTTTTATAATTAAAAAAAAACAAAAAAAAAAAACAATTTAGCTTTAAAGGGAAATCTACTATCATTTGGGGGCCACTAAAAATCGGGGGCCCCTGGCTGCAGCCCTCTCAGCACCCCCCTTAATCCGCCACTGATACTTCCTCTATACTTCGTATGCGAGAAAGTAAAAATCGACATCGAGATTTTCACAAATCTCGACGTTTTACACCTCCATGAGTCGGAAAAACATAGTTTTACAATTTTTTCCGTAGGTCTGTGTGTGTATGTGAGTGTGTGTATGTGTGTCTGTGAACACGATAACTTGAATACCGTTACAGCCAGGTGATGAAATTTCATATATAAGTATTATATCAAATTAGTAGTTCTGCATCAACTTTTCAGCGATTTCCAGTAGCCGGAAATGGAACTTATTCTACTTTCAATTTTTCATAAGCCTATAACTTGAGTACTGTTTCTGATAAATAAATAAAATTTGACATGCAAGTGAAAGATTTAAATCTCTGTCTTCTGTCAATTTTTTAGTAATTTCCATTGACCGTAAGTAGTAATTTACGCTATTTCCGATTTCTCAAAAAACGCATGTGAATTTATAAACTATTAATAATATTTCGAACTATTATACACATTTTGTTTTGCGTTCACTTGGTGTGCAATTCTTTTTTTCTACGGTTATCTGAAATCTCTCAAAAGTTGAAACGGATCTATGATTTTGATATAATACTTATATATGAATTTTCATCAACCTAGCTGTAACGGTACTCAAGTTATCGTGTTTACAGACACACAGACACACACAGACACAGACACACACAGAGACACACATAGACACACACACAGACATATGGACAAGATTGCAAAACTATGTTTTTTCCGACTCGGGAGCTGTAAAACATCGAGATTTGCAAGAATCGCGATATTTCTTTTGACTGATTTCAAGACTTTCTCTATACTTCGTATATACGAGAAAGTAAAAAAAAGAATTGTACACCAAGTGAACGCCAAATAAAATGTGCATAATAGTGCGGAATATTATTAGTGCTTTATAAATTCACATGCGTTTTTTTTATAAATCTGAAATAGCAAAAATTACTACTTTCGTTAAACGGAGATTACTCAAAATTTGACAGAGGTTAGAAAATCAGATCTTTCATTATCTATCTGAAAAATACTCTAGTTATAGGCTTTGGAAAAATTCAAAGTAGAAAAAGTCCCACTTCCGGTTATCGGAAATCGCTCAAAAGTTGATGAAATTTCATATAATATTATTATATCAAAATCTTAGATCCGTATCAACTTTTGAGCGATTTCCTTAAGTGGAACTTTTTCTACTTTGAATTTTTCAAAAGCCTATAACTTGAGTACTTTTGAGTACTTTTTTCTACGAGATTTTATTTAATTTTAAAAAGTTTAAGTAATTAAACATGGATTAAAAATCATGTCTATTTCGTGATGTGCCATCTCCCGTTGTGTTAGATAAGAATATTCGAGAAAGTTTAGGGGAAATCACTCCCGGTTTATTTGAGTTCGGTTTCAGAAACCCAATGACCCATCCAGCCCCTCTATACTCTTTCAATTTAGCACGTGCTTACAATTAGCAGCTGTCAGTTACGTACTTTCTATGTCGGTCTTGCGCGTGGCGATGGATTCACGACCCGAACATTTAACAACAAGCGGTCTAAAAATACAAAATGGGTGTTTTACATATGGGATAGTTTGCTCAAACCTAAGGTCCCGTTCGTGACTCAGGGTTAGGCTATGGCGTAGTTTCAGAAAATAATACCCAGATATTTATCATGTTATTTCATTTAACATTTTCAGAAAAATCCTATTCACCACATCAACTGCCAATACAAATCCGGAAACCTTTGCACCACCTCAAAGAACAACGAACCACATAATGTTTGATTGGGAAATATTTATGAAATAGCTGTTACTACGGGATATTGTCTAACTAACAGCAAAATCTGTCAGTTTTATGCTAACCACTTTAGTTATAAAGTTTATAATGTTTTATTTCATCTTATAAATAGAGACATGTTAAAGTTTTATGCTTATTCTCAACGTGTATTTAAAAATCTGATATGTGAGATTATATTAGAAGTTTAGAAGTTTACCAACTGCTTGTATTGATTTTGAACTATTGATTTTTATCTTAAGTTACTAAAATAAGAAAATTAAACCTACTTTTCCATCTTGAGATATTTTTGTAAAATAATTGATCACATTCGTATTTTTGCGCTTCCGGTGGAGGCTTGTGACAAAAAAGCTTATGTCAAAAACTCGTTTTTTGTTTTAAAGAAAACACATAGAGGCAAGAGTTCTTTGAATATGTTGCTTTGTGAGAAATGTTTAAAATAAACACATTCTTGAGCTTTTTGAGGAATCGACAATAAAATACCACTGTCGTTTAACAAAAATCGTTCTAATCTCTTAAAAACAAAACTTACATATAATACCTATTCTTATTTCGTCCACTCGTCCATTCAGGTTAGCGTGTTTAAAAACGTAGAAACACATACAGACACACACACGCACGTATACACACATCCACATACACTGAGGTAAGTTTAAAACGTCGATAATTGTCGAAATATCTCGATTTCGATTTTTTTACACTTTATGTGAGATAGTGACGTTGTGTTGCCTCATGAAGTTTTTCCTGCTCTGCGCATGTCACAGTAAGTAGTCGATACCCAAGGCAAGCAGACGGTAGAAGTAGTTCACATAGGGTTCGTTCATTTAGCCTCGATTTTATTTACCGCTATGGTTTGAGGTTAACTTAGTTTAAAGCGTTGTAAACACTGAAATTTCAATATACTATGGTGATTTAAGGGTAGTTTATAAATGGTTTGTGTTTAGAAAATTTGCTTTCTCCAGAGGCCGAGAAAAGCTTTTCGCAATAATGCATGTAACAAGAAGAATTTGGCGAATTGTTTTTTCAGGATTTGTCTGTACAATGGTAAGGTATAAATTATAAGTCTTTCTAGTTATAATTTATTACACTTTGTTATTACACACACCCATATATATATATATATATATATATATATATATATATATATATATATATATATATATAGCCTATATATTTCACTGTCAAAAGATCAGAAAATCTGCAACAGTCTAATTTTGAAATATATAAATATATAAAAACAATTATTCTCTTCAAAATGAATATATCAACAAACATTTATTTTCAGACTTTAATAAAATTTAAACAAATATATACATTTAATCATACAAACGATGAATTATGACTTTATTTCGTTTCAGAGCAAAATAAAATGCTGTCCTATGAACAAAATAGTTACCGATTGAAAAATATAAACATTATAATCTGTCGGTAATAGCTTTAATGATATATCTGTTTGGTATTTATCTTAGGTTCCATCAATATTATCAATTTTCATTAGGATACGCTCAACAGACCTTCTAATTGGAGAGTATGAACAGTTAATTTCCTGATGCTTCTAGAACCAAGCGTTGTCGGATAAAAATATGTCAAATTAAAATGTATTAGTTAAAAACAAAGACGTTTTAAAAGCACAATTAATTATTGAGTTTCTTTACTGAACAATGGTAGGCCTTAAATATTGCATATACGTCTTTGTTTCTTAGAAAGGAAATAGGTTGAATTAGGATGTAATATAGTTTATTTTACGATAATATTTGGCGTAATTTTACTTTGAGTTTAAGAATGGCCTAGCTTCAAACTTTCTACGGAGAGTATATAAAATAATACTAAATATTGTCACCAAAAGATATAATTATTATGACTTCATCACAGCGTGCTAGCAAACCTGTCAAGCGGCATGGGTACTGAACAAATGCAATCAACGTTAATTATTTTGTCTAATTTCCTCACATAAGAAGTGCTCATTTGGGAAATCTCAACGTACGCGAATAGTTCAAATTTATTTTTATTATTTTAATGTTAGCTTTAGTAAATTTTTTTATTCATACAAGGTTCGAGCTCAGAAAATATTATCGAAAGACAACGGTGCTTTTAAAAGACAAAAAACTTTTAAATTGAGGTGTGACTTAATTTTAGATGTGAAGTAATATTACTTTTGGGACCTCGCAGGACACAATGCAGGTGACCTCAGCATATAAAGAGATGGTGTAGCCAGCACAAAGCTCAGTCGAAATACGTAATTTTAAGAAACAAAAACATTGATCTGGATTTGAGGTCCTTTTTAGATGTGGTGGTTCTGCTTTTTGTGACGGTGGGAAGGGAAACATAAAAATCGTCAAACAAGTGTAGTGTCATTTATGAATGACTACTAAAACACATAGTTATCCATAGGATAACGGGTGGTCTAGTATATATATATATATATATATATATATATATATATATATATATATATATATATATATATATATATATATTGAGATTGCGTCTCTGCCATAATGCTTGCCAAATTTCTCTTCCTTCCCCTATCGAACCCGACTCTTGCCTTCAGTTATGTGAGAGTCAGTCCTCACAGCCTGTGTCCACAATTTTTATTTCTTAAGCCAACTGGTCCCACGTGTTTGGTGTATATTTCATTTATGGTTTTGGTCTCAGTTCCTTTTGCAAATACCTCTGTACTTCAGCAAGGGCACTTCTCTTGTTTCTGGTACCGTAGTTCTTTATAGCAGATGGCACAGTCAGGCATGATAGTGTCATATATATGGCCAAGTCAAGTCTTCTTTGCGGTAGCATTCCTTGTGTGCTTAGGGAGTTATTACAAGACGTCTTCTTTTAGAAATTACAAATTATAGATATTTGGCGGTTCATTGTAATCAAACCTTTAATTATTCCATTTCCCCCCTCTTTGACATACAATCATTATCCCCCGGAAAGTATACCACTAATATTGATAATTCTACTTTACCGGCAATGTCCAAGTTTCTATACGTATCAAACTATCACACTTTGAAACCGCGTAATATCATAAACAGTCAATGTTGGTTAAACCGAACAAAATGTTACAATAAAACATGGCTTGTTGCCAGTGGCGTAGCGAGATCGGGAGTCACCCGGTGCGGCACGTAATGGCGTCACCCCCCCCCCCCTCCCAGAGGCGTAGCGACTCTTCACGGGGACAAACTCAAATTTTCGATTTGCACCCCCTCCATCAAACTTTTGATTTGCACCCCCTCAAACATTTGATTTGCACCCCCCCCCCCTCAAACTTTTGATTTGCACCCCCCACCCTCAAACTTTCGATTAGCACCCCCCCCCCTCAAATTTTTCCCTATATATTTTGCTATTTTTTGCCTTGGTGTCACCCCCCTAAATGGTGTCACCCGGTGCAATCCGAATCCCCCGCCCCCCCTCGCTACGCCTCTGCTTGTTGCTGTTAATGGTGGCATTAAATTTTATCCTGTTGTATTAAAATTATTGTGTGCTAATCGTGACATGTCGAGGCTAGTACAAGCCAAAGTGTAACGTTGCTAAAAAACAAAAGACAAAAGCAACAACAAAAAAAAGGTATTAACTAGACAATCACTTTGAGCTCTTTTCTACAGGTGAGTTGTCACGTGATTACCGGCACAGAATCGATCGATGCTACTTCACAACCAGCCACTGACACAACACAACAGCACGATAACAACAACAACACCTATGCAACTGCCGACACATTAGAAGGTTTCCTGCAGCTTTTCGAACCTGACTCTAGACCGCAAGGCTGTAAGTTGCGTTTTTGTGGAGAATGTATGGCCAGTATTGTATTACTTGTTTTAAGTTTACACGGGGGTATGTTGTGTTTTGGGTTTGATCAAGAATGTATGTTGTGTTTTGGGTTTGCTCAGGATGGTATGTTGTGTTTTGGGTTTGATCAGGATTGTATGTTGTGTTTTGGGTTTGATCAGGATTGTATGTTGTGTTTTGGGTTTGATCAGGATTGTATGTTGTGTTTTGGGTTTTATCAGGATTGTATGTTATGTTTTGGGTTTGATCAGGATAGTACGTCTTGTTTTAAATTTGATCAGGGTGGTATGTTGTGTTTTGTTTTGGTCAAGACTGTTTGAAGGTTCGTCCGTGCTTCAACCAAAAATAGTGGATTGGATTACTATTATAATAGAGTGTTATTTTTGGTTAATAATTCAACGCACCGACCTCACATTTTCACGTGGAATTGGTTCCACTGTGTTTAACCTTGTCTTCCTGCGAATGGTTTAAAAAAAAGAATTATAAAATTAAAATATACCATTATATGGGATAACTGCAAGAAATTAAAAAGAATCAAGTTTTATTTTTATGTAAAAGTAGGACAAATCCCTGTTGTTTTGTTTTTAAAAATAACTTACTTATGTTTTATTTTTTCTGGTGTCAGTACATCATGATAACCGAACCGGAAAGACCGTTATTTCAGGTAAGTAACGCTATTATAGAAAATGTGTAGACAACATGAAGGTGAAATAAAATCGAATTATCTAAGTTGTTTTTTTATTTCTCCCAAAGGCGAACATGATTTCTTTAAAAAGCATGTTGAGTTTACCTTAAACAAACCTGGGTATTAATTAAGCTTAAGTTTATGACCATACTGTTCAATGCTTGCACTTTTTAAGTAGCCGAAGCTCGTTTTGTTTTAAGCTATCCCTGCCCATGAGCTTGCTAAAGGCTAAAGCTAGTTCCCGTTGAATAAAATGGGTTGTAGCAGCATTAACAAACGTGATCTTCATAATACAGTAAACTTCGCTAATATCATCGTCCTGCTTGAAGGTGGACCTTAGGACCTATTCTGAGCTGTTTTTAAAAAAAATATAGTTTCTATTTTAGCGGGGGAAAAAAAAGTTAAATCTTAAAATATTTGAGAAAGGTGGAGGAGATTCGCAATAATCTGTTGTGAAACCATATTTTCTAATTCCTAAAAAAAATAAAAACCCAAATCTATTACGACTTAAAACTTTATCTTATCGCACGAAACAATTGATCGTATTTTTTCCACAGCTGGAGGTGGAGAAATGGCAAAGTCTGATGTCTGCTCCCCACGACCAACCAGCGTAAAAATTGAGTACCCCACAGACAACCCGAGGGTTGTGTTCTTTCCCGTGTGTACCCTGGTAGAACGGTGTGGGGGCTGTACGACCTCGCCCAACGTGGCGTGTGTCCCAACGGCTATAGAGCGGTCCAGCTACAAGGTGAGGAAATTTCCATTATGTTTAAGTCAAGATTTTAATGTACAAATTAATTAGTGATTTGATACTTAGGAATTTCTCAAATATGAAGAAATTAGAAATCCAGAAAAGTATCTAATGTTTAGAAAACTCTTTTTTTTTGTAAAGAATAAGCGACATATCTGTAACCACTGCTAATCGTTACAATGTATAGATCTACTATCTTATACAAAATGATCGCCCATAAGCTTGTATATTCTAATATGTGCAACCGTGCTATAGAATAGTTTTCTATAATTTTTTTTTAGAACTGTTAATTTTGCTATACATTTTTAATACTTAAATTTTTAAATAAAAAGTAATATTCCCTTCCAATTACCAGAAATCACTGAATATTTAACAAAAAAAAAAAAAAAAGATCTTAAACCAACTTATAAAATTTCAGCCACCTAATAGAAACGGTACTCAAGTTATCGGTATTTTGGAAACCGGAAAAAGTACCACCTAGAGATCACTAAAACATTTCTTATAATCTAAGTATAATATCTTATACTTATATATATGAAATTTCGACTCATTAACTAAAACAGTAGTGAGGTATCGTGTTCGCACGGAAATAAAGTACCACTTCCGGTTAAAATAAGATGTTTACAGTCTTGCGATGTAGATTCAGCTTCGAAAAGCTCCAGGCTACCCTCTAATGTGCCAGCTGTTGCACAGCTGTGGATGTTATCGTGTTCTTGTGTTGTTTCAGTGGCTGATTGTGAAGTAGCATTGATCGATTCAGTGCTGATAAGCACTTCAAAACTGACCTGTAAAAAAGAGCTCAAAGTGATTGTCCAGTTAATACGTTGATTTTGTTTTGTTTTTGTTGTTGTTTTTGTTTTGTTTTGTTTTTGCAGGGTCACACTTTGGTTTGTACTAGCCTCGACATGTCACGATTAGAAAAACGCTCATAATAATTTTAATACAACAGGATAAAATTTAATGCCACCGTTAACAACAACAAGCCATGTTTTATTTAAACGTATTGTTCGGTTGAACGTGTAATAGTTTGATTCATATAGAATCTTGGACATCGCCGACACAGTAGAATTATCAATATATTAGAAATATACTTTCCGGGGTATGATGATTGATTGTCAAAGTTAAAAAAAATGCACATCAATAATATAATTTCAGTTTAAGGTTGTGTTCAATATCTAAAATGTAACTTTTTAAAACAAGTCGTCTTGGAACAACTGCCTAAATTCTAACACACACACACACACACACACACACACACACACACACACACACACACACACACACACACACACACACACACACACACACACACACACACACAGACTTGCCTTGGTTAGTTTGACAGCCTAATTGGTTAAAAGGATCCAATAAAAATTGCTTTCAAATCTAAGAATAATCAATTTCGTGTATGTAATCTTCATCCCTTTCTAAGGCGTTGAGCGGGGAATACCCAACGGATGGCAGTGGTCAGTTAATCAACCCAGGGTACATCAATATCGTCATCGAGCGTCACCTGACCTGCAGAGTCCAGTGTATGCTGGACGCGGAAAAGTGCGGCCCCGGCAAGTCGTTTAACGCAAGAAGCTGCAGCTGCGACTGCTTGGAGGTCCGCAGATGTCTGCCACCATTGGTTTTTGACCCGGAGAATTGCAGCTGTAATTGTGGTCCAGTCAACTGCTGCCCAGCGGGTCAGGCCACACCCTGTCGTCTGGTTCTGAATAACAACACATGCCAGTGAGTTGTCATTGTATTAAAAACACACATTTATGTAGTACTATTTAGCTGTAGATTTTAGGGGAACAGGACATTAACCCACCATCTTTTATCCCGATCATTACCCTCCTCCTGTCATTCATCATCATCATCATCATCACTCCTTTATGGCCCCTGGGGAGCAAAGGGTTGCAACCACACATCTCCAGCGGACTCGGTTTTGGGCTGCTCCTCTAATCTGTGCCCATGAGAGCCCAGCTGTTTTCGCCTCCTCCTCAACCGTTCTCTTCCATGTTTTCCTTGGCCGGCCCACCCTCCTTTTCCCCTGGGGATTCCAGTCCAATGCATGTTTTGCGATGTTTTCTTTTTCTTTTCTTAACGTGTGTCCGATCCATCCCCATTTACGGGCCTTAATATCTTTCTCTATCAGCTGTTGTTTTAAAATTTGCCACAGGTCCTGTCATTACACCTTGTAAATCACCCGTATACATTACCCCCCCCCCCCCCCCACACCTCTTAGCCGAATACACTCCTCGTTTATTAGGATATATGGAAAGTGTGTGGAATAGGCTTAGGCTTAGGGTTCGTGTTTGTGATAGGGATAGAAATATAAATAACAATAGTAGTAGGAAAAGACAAAGGTACCTATGTGTATTCGTATGTACATGTACATATGCATGTGTATGGTTACGGTTATGGGGTTACGGTTATGGTGATGATTATTGTTATGGTAATCAGTGGCGTAGCGAGGTCGGGTGTTACCCGGTGCGGACTTAATGGTGTCACCCCCCCCCCCCCGTAAAAAATTGTATATATATATATATATATATATATATATATATATATATATATATATATATATATATATATATAGAGCTTGATGTAATATCTTTTCTCTATCATTAAAAGGATTTAAGTCATGGTGCCCCCCCCCCCCCGCCCCCCACCTCCCTCACATCCACCATTGTCGGGATTTGTCAAATTTGCTCTTAAAACACTATTTAACACTCTAATTAAATACTTAACTAAGTGGAATTATCATTTTATATATATATATATATATATATATATATATATATATATATATATATATATATATATATATATATATATATATATATATATATATATATATATATATATATTGCTATTTTTTTGCCATTGGTGTCACCCCCTAAATGGTGTCACCCGGTGCGGTTCGCACCCCCCTCCCTCCCCCCTTCTCCCCCCCCCCCCTCCTCACTACGCCTCAGACAACAATCATTATTGTTGTGGTAAATATTATTGTTATGGTTATTGTTTCTATTATTTTATGTTGTTTTTTTATGGTTCCAATTATAGTGATAGCTATCGTTATGTTAATTGTAATCATTATGGTTATGGTTGTTGTTTTGACTACGGTTAGATGTAGAGATAAGAATAGCAATAACGATTGCGATAGGGATGATTATAGTGATAGTGTTAGCTTTAGAGTTTAGATTACTCCAAGTTGTAACTGACAGGGGCTAGTTGACATGGGGATAACTGATTGGGGAGAGGCAGTGTTAATTTAATTTTTAAGGGGTATGGGGCAATGATTTAGCCCCGATTTGTTTTCGTGTTTTCTGTTTGATATTTTTTTAATGCGCCAACTAATTTAAATTTGCTGTTCGATAAACAGGTGTGACGTTACTGACAGAATGTACATCAACGCCGGCGGCAGCATCCCCTCGCTACAGCAAGTTGTTACAAACGCGCAGGCGACACCATCAGCCGCCGCACCGAACACCACATCGACAACATCTTCAGCAAACGACCCATGTGCAAATTACAAGTGCCCTCCACGAACTGTCAAATATGTTAACAATAGAGGTGTCTGTGCTTGCCGCTTGCAAAACACCATACCACGACAGGGAGGACCATAAAATTATGTACACACTCTTGACACCCACGCCGCAACACTAAATTAAAAATAAAACAAATATAGAACACATATAAAACAAATATAAAACAAATATAAAACAAATATAAAACAAATATAAAACAAATATAAAACAAATATAAAACAAATATAAAACAAATATAAAACAAATATAAAACAAATATAAAATAAATATAAAACAAATATAAAACAAATATAAAACAAATATAAAACAAATATAAAACAAATATAAAACAAATATAAAACAAATATAAAACAAATATAAAACAAATATAAAACAAATATAAAACAAATATAAAACAAATATAAAACAAATATAAAACAAATATAAAACAAATATAAAACAAATATAAAACAAATATAAAACAAATATAAAACAAATATAAAACAAATATAAAACAAATATAAAACAAATATAAAACAAATATAAAACAAATATAAAACAAATATAAAACAAATATAAAACAAATATAAAACAAATATAAAACAAATATAAAAAGAACATGTAGAATAATAAGCTTTTAAAATTCAATGCAATAAAAATAAGTATGTGAAAATAAACTTGCTTTCTTTAATAAAAGCTATTGTTGCTAAAATGTTTAAGATATTTCAAGAGAAACCGATGCATGCATTTTCGTCTCTTTTTTTTCAGTGCTTTTAAAAGCTTATTGTTATAATAATTTTTTATTTATTTTATTTTCTACTTTTTAGTAATTTGTTCATGATGAAGTCAACAACACCTACGACTAAACATATTTACTGCAAAACCTGATCAATTGCTTGCGGTCGACTCTCATTTAATAAATTTTATGACTGGTCTGATGTTTAATTAGATTTGAAACAGAGTTTCTTCCATGCATCTCTTGGGGGGGGGGGGGGGGGGGGGGCGAACCCCCCCCCCCCCCCCCCCGAAATTTTTTTACCGCCCCCCCCCCCCCCCGAACGGAATGAAATTTATATAATTTATATAGAAAATATATACTTTTAACAGTGTCCGCCCCCCCCCGAAGAAAGTTTACCGCCCCCCGAAAATTTCAAGTGCCCCCCCCCCCCCGGAGAAAAAAGTCTGGAAGAAACACTGATTGGAAATGACCTATTCTTGCACTGTCGTAGGAGATGATTGTGTCTGGGAAGATTGAACGAATTATCTGCATTAAAAATTGGTTACATGAAATTACAAGAATTCTTACAAACCCACAAAAGCAAACAAACAAAAATATATTGTGAATTAAATAAAAGTTTATAATATTGTTCACAATAACTAATAGATTGTGTTAAATAAAAAAATGACACTACACTTTGGGGAAATTATCTACTACCTGGTAATTACATTAACCATATCGAGATCTTAAAATTGACCCTTAACAACACTTTGCAGGTTCCCGCATTACGAATGAACAGCTGAACGTAACACGACTTATTACCCCCACTACGACCACGACAACACCACAACAAATGTCACATCCAATACTGTAATATATTGGGATTTGTGAGGTTAGGGGAACTCACTCTTCTTGTATTAGTTATATTTATAATGTTGTTATTGAGTGATGTCCCTTGTATTTATCTATTGTTACTTCCTGTTCCGGTCTTCCATCATGTAGCCGAAGGCCCAATAAAATCTATATACAAACAGCATGGCTTCTCGTCAGTGTGTTATAATAGAACCACTCCAATCCACCTCAATTGGCGACGAGGATAAATAATCCACTAGAAAGAGCACCTACTTACTGAAAAAGAGGTTTGCTAGAGCATATTGGCTAAGTATTTCTAGAATAATGGCGCTGTATGGCCAAATAAAAGAATTTGATTCGAATGATGAAATCATTCATGATTATCTAGATAGGTTAAGCTTTTACCTTGAAGCAAACGACGTGACGATAGAAGCCAAAAAGAGAGCTGTTTTGTTAACAGTCATAGGGCCTCAACAATTTAGGCTACTAAAGGACTTATGCGCACCAGCTAGTCTAACTACCAAGAGCTTTAACGAGCTGAGCAAATTGCTAACAGACCACCATGCGCCTACCCCATCAAAGTTTCTATGTAGAGCTAGATTTGACGGTAGGACTCGTCAACCAAACGAGTCAATATCAGAATATGTTGCTGCTTTACGTCATTTAAGTAGATTCTGTGAATTCGGAGACACGCTGTCTGACAGACTATGTGAAAAGTTTGTGACAGGTGTAAACAGCCCTGATGTTCAAAGAAAGTTGCTGCTCGAGTCAAATCTAACATTAGAAAAAGCAATACAACTTGCAACTTCATTCCAGCAGTCATCCGATGCGGCGAGATCTCTAGCACCTTCAGAGATCCATGCAGTAAACAGCAGGTTAGTCAACAAACACCAACCCCATCAGAGCATTCCAACTTATGCTAAACAGCCTGCGCGTTCAAAGCCTAGATCTAAATCTAGTAATAATTATCAAAAATGTCATCGATGCAAAGGTCCCCATGCATCTCATCGATGCAAGTTCAAGTCTGCAACTTGTTATAAGTGCAGTAATCAAGGTCACATTGCCAAGGCCTGCTTTGCAAAGTCTTCGTCTGTTGCTAAATCTAGCCAGTCAAGACAGTACCGCAACCAAAGGCAGCACTATGTTAACTCTCACCAAGACTACCTAACCCAACCAATGAACCACTCTACCTGTGAAAATGCTCAAACTGATTTGCAGCCGGATTTCAACCTGTTCTCTGTGAAATCAATAAGTCATGCTCCCATCAATGTACCAGTTAATATCAACGGTAAGAGCATCAGCTTCCAACTTGACACTGGAGCATCTCTAACAGTCATCACAAAGAAGGACTTTGACGCTGTCACAGGAGGATCAGTGCCTCTACAACCATGTCACAAGTGTCTAACAACATACACTGGTGACAATGTTCCGGTAATAGGAGAGTGTATGGTTCATGTAAGTTATAATGGTCAAAGTGTTAAACTTCCTCTTCTTGTGGTTGAAGGAAATGGACCACCAATCCTAGGTAGGAACTGGTTAGTTGATCTTAAGTTAAATTGGGAGAGTATATGTTCATTGAACAATGCAAGAGAATCTAGTCTTACTTCAATAGATAAAGTTATATCTGAAAATAAATGTGTTTTTGGTAATCCTGGATTACTAAATGATAGAACAGTGAAGTTAAGCATTAAAGACACAAATCCAAGATACTGCAAAGCTAGAGTTCCACCTTATGCAATGAGGAATAAAATTGAAAATGAGCTAAGTAGATTGGAATCTAATGGCATCATAAAGAAGGTAGACTATTCCGATTGGGCAACGCCCATTGTGCCAGTGTTAAAGAAGGATGGTTCTGTAAGAATTTGTGGAGACTATAAAGCTACACTGAATAAGCAAATAGAGCTAAATAGGTACCCTATTCCTAACATTGAGGAAATTTCTTTGAATTTGGCAGGAGGAGACAAATTCACTGAATTAGACTTTAGTCATGCTTACACTCAACTAGAACTGCATCCAGATTCAAAAGTCTATACGACAATAAACACACATAAAGGACTCTACCAATATGAAAGACTATGTTTTGGTATATCATCCAGCCCTGGAATTTTCCAAGCTGTCATTGACAGTATTTTTAAGGATATTCCAAATGTTTGTGTGTACTTTGACAATGTGTACATAACTGGTAAGAATGACACTGAACATCTTAAAACACTTGATAAAGTCTTGAAAATAGTTGGTGAAAAAGGTTTAAAGATAAACAAAGATAAATGTCAATTCATGCTGACAGAAATTAGTTTTCTTGGTTATATATTAAGCAAGCAAGGCATCAGACCTCAACCTGAGAAAACAAAAGCCATTAAAGAAGCACCCAAACCTGAAAATACCCAACAACTAAGAGCTTTTTTGGGCTTGATAAATTACTATGCAAAGTTCATAGGAAATCTGTCTGGTAAACTATCACCACTGTACAAGCTGCTGCAGAAAAATGCAACTTGGCACTGGGGTAAACAACAAGAAGCTGCTTTTAATACAGCAAAAGAAGCTTTGTCTTCTGACACCTTACTAATTCACTATGACCCAGGGAAAAGACTTATATTAACATGTGATGCTTCACCAGATGGTGTAGGTGCAGTCTTGTCCCACATGGATGAAAAGGGTGACAGACCCATTGCTTTTGCCAGTAGATCTTTGAACCAGGCTGAGAAAAATTATTCTCAGTTAGATAGGGAAGGCTTAGGCATCATTTTTGGTGTTAAGAAATTTCATAAGTTTCTGTTTGGTAGGAAGTTCACCATCTTTACAGATCATAAGCCATTGCTGGGCTTGTTTGGAGAAAACAAAACCCTACCTGAGCATGCCTCACCAAGAATTCAAAGATGGGCTATCACACTAACTGCATACAATTATGAATTGAAATACAAACCTGGATCTGAGAATAGTGCAGATAGTCTTAGTAGATTACCTTTAAAAAACCAAAGCCTTAGTTATGTACCAGAAGATGTATTTGTTCTCTTCACTATCGTGGATAACTCCAATATAAATGTGAATGATATTAAAAGAGAAACACAAAAAGATGAGTGCTTAATAAAAGTATATGAGTACTGTAAGAATGGTTGGCCTGAAGAGTCAGTGAATGATGACTTAAGGCCATGTAAAATAAGAAAAATGGAATTAAGTTTAAAAGATGGAGAAGATGCAGTCCATTATTAGTCAGAGTTACCTAAACAAAGTATTTGTAACTTAATAAATGATTATGGTGATATGGCAATTTCAAATGCTTTTAAAGAGAATACATTAATAAGAAGGAATGTGATCATCAAACAACTTTGCTAACATCATTAGCACTTACAGAAACTAAAAGGGTAACATCAAAAGAAAAAAAAAAGATTTTTGCCATTTAATACACCCACTTCAAATACTGGATCACAGTTGCAAAGTGATATGGTCCAGGATATTACTTTTAAACAGTATTTTTGGTTACTAAAAAGCACTATCAGATTACCTGAGAAAATTGATCAATCAAAGAAATCTATGTCAGTCAAGGATCTGAATAATAGCATAATACTTCCAGATGCCAATTCAAAAATAGTTCCATTAAATCATGACAAAACATGCATTGAAAGAGAATTTGGTGTTAATGATAATGTGTATCTAAGAAATTATGGGAGAAAGGAAAAATGGATACCAGGTCAAATGGTTCAATGTACAGGACCTGTGTCTTATAAAGTAAAAACAAATGATGGACTTATTGTCCGTAGACATGCAGACCAGTTAAAAATAACTTGTGCAGATAATAAGTGTGAATCTATCAATCCCACCAAATCTGATCAGTTCACACCAACTCAGTTTGTTCCACAACCAAGTTCTGTTGATATGAGTGAACCAAGTTGTCTGGAGTCAGAAAATGTAAATTCTGGAGTTAATGATTTAAATCCTAGACCTCCTGAGATAGAGAATCCATATGGTCAGAATCTTGAGTCACCAAATCAAAAGCCACTGAGAAGGTCAAACAGGACAATCAAAGTCCCAGATAAGTTAGACCTATGATTTTAAAGGTCAAAAGGACTTTGACATCATTGTTTTGTATCTTGATTATGTTGTGGCATATTGTGCATTGTTTGTAAGGATGTAATCTACCATAATGTTCATGTTACAATATAATTGGTGATTTTAAGATGCTGTCAATTGTTCTATTGAGAGATGTGTTGTGTTTACTAAGGGTAAAGGGATGTAATATATTGGGATTTGTGAGGTCAGGGGAACTCACTCTTCTTGTATTAGTTATATTTATAATGTTGTTATTGAGTGATGTCCCTTGTATTTATCTATTGTTACTTCCTGTTCCGGTCTTCCATCATGTAGCCGAAGGCCCAATAAAATCTATATACAAACAGCATGGCTTCTCGTCAGTGTGTTATAATAGAACCACTCCAATCCACCTCAAATACAGCAACACAACGATGATGTTCAGACGTTTACATAAACGACTGACCAAGATCCATTCACAAATATTCCCATGACTGGAATGTATTGTTTCTTCCAAACTTTTTTCTCCGGGGGGTGGGGGGCGGACACTAGTAAAAGTATGTTTTTTATATAAAATTCCATTTCGTTCGAGGGGGGGGGGGGGGAGGGGGGAATGGGTGCCGGTAAACTTTCTTCATGTGGGGGGGGGGGGTGAAAAAAACTTGCTAAAATGTGTTGCTAAAATAAAGAATTATGTCGCTGTATCTATTTGTATTACGTCATTTTGGGTCTCGGCTTACGAAGAAAACAAACTAGAGAACAGTTTAGAGCAGGGGTTCCCAACCCCGTGCCCGCGGGCGCCACGGCGCCCGCCGAACGATTCCTATGTGCCCGCCTCTCACTATTCGACAGAGACAGAATTTTTTTCATAAACATTATTGAAAGGTTGAAGGGGATGGAAATCGAAAGTTTGAGGGGGAGGGTTGCAAATCGAAAGTTTGAGGGGGGGGGGGGGGGTGCAAATCGAAAGTTTTGTCCCCGGGTGACGGGAAGGGTCGCTACGCCTCTGGAACGAATTTGTCGATTTAAAATAGGTGGTGCCCGCCACCCTACCGATATTTTAGAATGTGCTCTAGAGTAAAAAAAAGGTTGGGAATCCCTGGTTTAGAGTACACACTTAATGCGTTTGTGATTTGGAAAAAATGTTGAAATTAAAAGTTATACGTGCATTCAAGCAACACCTATGACTTATTTTATAAAGCCAGTCTTTATGTCAATGTCCAGGCCTAATTAGTCTTTGAGATAGTTTCAAGACCACATTTTTAAAGCTAGTGACAGTACCAGGATAGTTTAGCCAGTCATCAGTCCAAAGTTCTAGAGGCAGTGACTCCCTAAAGTCAGTATCCATTAGAGGCATTTTGTGATTGGTCAGACTAGGTCTCATGGTGGTGGCCGGTAGAGCCATAGTGGTTAACAGAGACACCGAGTCAGTGACCACACCAGAACCTCACATAAGTGACCACTTAAGCCATTGAACAACTATACCAAACACGAATCTTAACTTAGTGACCAATGAAAAAAACGTACTTATAATTGTTTTGTTGGGTATATGCAGAATACTGTGAAGAAAAAAAAATCAATTTTTAATTTACACATGTACTTTTATTTAAAAAACTAATTTTTGCATGTCAGCAACATCATGAGGTTATACTTTTTAAGACAGCTGTTACAACAAAGATGTACGTTGCACTTGTCAACAGAGTTTCTTTCAGGCATCTCTTCGGGAGTGCTCCGCCACCCCCCCCCCCCCACCCCTACCCCAAAGAAAGTCTACAACCCCCCCCCCCCCCCCCCCGAACCGAACGAGATGGAATTCATATAGTAAAAATATACTTTTACTTTTATCAAGTGCCCCCCCCCCCCCGGAGAAAAAAGTCTGGAAGAAACACTGCTTGTTAAGGGGTCGGCGTGGTCCATAGACCCCTCGGTATATATATATATATATATATATATATATATATATATATATATATATATATATATATATATATAAGTATGATGGGGGATGCAATTCGAAAGTTTGTCCCCGGGTAAAAATTGGACCCCCCCCCCCCCTTGAGACGATCCTGGCTACGCCACTGAAATCCAGTATCCACTCTGGTTCAGGAGACTTCGTAGTGGTGCATGATGTGCATTCTACATTTTTTTTTTTTTTACTTTTAATCAGATCCTCAAGTGAATCCTGGCTTGGCCGCCCACGTTTGATAGGTTTCTGGAAATCAATTTTCATTTTATTTTCAATAGTTTGCTTCTGTCATGCTATTATTTTTAACAAAATATAGGAGCTGACCAAAGCCTTATTTCAGTCATATTAGACTCATACTCATATGCAGCTTTTTGCTTTTGAGCACAAGTTTGTGTCTTGCCATGACTACACCCAACAAGTCTACACCTCCCATGTAGCGGTTGCATCTCTGCTACCTTCTTTTTAATTTTTGAACAGGTAGGCACATTTACAAAACACTGTTTGCATATTCATAAATTTGTGCAAATCTAGATCTCGAGTTCAGGTATTATTTACAGTTAGTTTATTTCGTTAAAAAATAAACCGAAAGTGATCAAAGAGAGGCTACTCTGACAACAAAGTAACAACAGCGTCAATATGGCTAACCATCACCACGACCACGTAGACGGTTGGCACGGCGAAAAACCAATCAATCTAGTAATCATTGCATTTAATATTTGCTTTTGTAACATTCTCAGAAATCCATGTCTTAATTTTCAAATAAACGTAAACCCCCACATTCCACCTTGATTATCAGTCATATTTAATTGTAATTAAATTCGAATCTGCTTAGACTTGGCTTTGAACTTTGATTTTGGATCACTTATTTATGACATGAGTGATAAGTCTAGATCTAGAATCTAGATTTAGATCTAGATCTAGAATCTAGAAAAAATCTAGTACTTTTGTTTGAGTCGGTTAATTACTAATATATTAGAATCGATTCCACTTCATTTTTCAGATCTAGATCTAGATTCTAGATTTAAACTTCTCCCGACTTACTTCCAGACTCAGAATAGATCTAGATCTAGATTAGATCTAGACTAGTTGAGATTTGAGAATAGATAAAAGTAGTAGATCTAAATAAATAGAATTATTAATTATTAGATCAAGAGTCTAGATATTTCTAGAGTCTAGACACCTGACAGGCTGACTCAAAGTATTCAGTTCAGACATTTCTGGTTAAGAATTAAAATTATTAGAATAAGACTAAGACTTCAATAAGAAAGTTTAGAAAGTCAAATTAATTGCAGATTAGGCCTATTCATATCACATTACTGTCACTATTATTAATAACTAGATCTAAATTATTATAAATAAAAGATCTAGGGCTAGAACCTATAATACTATAATAGGCCTATATTACCCTAATACTATTATGGCTAATAGCCATAGTAGTATATAGGGCGGCATATAGTGTAATACCAGAGGCGTATCCAGGTTTTCGTTGAAGGGGGAGCGAAAAGAGCAAAAAAGGCGCCGAATTTTTAACACGTACTATATACGTGTATTATATATATATATATATATATATATATATATATATATATATATATATATATATATATATATATATATAAGTACTAGCTGTATGTCATTACTTCGCTATGATGTAAAATAAATTGAAAGTATTGATCACACACCTTTTTACTGGTAATTGCAAAAACAATATTCACAGAGTTTTACGTTTAAAAAGCTAATTTTCTGGCAGCATAAACGTTGGTACATCATTACGCGTTTTTCTACATGCACTTAACAGATCAGTTCAGGGTGTGTTGGGGGGGGGGGGAGGGGGTGGGTTCAACTTCATTCACCACTGTGCGGTCACTTTAGGTCAATTATCCAACCCAATGTATACCTAGGTGTGACATTAATGTCGCTCTACACAATTGTGGTGGTGAGGTGTGTGTGGGGGGGGGGGGGGGGAGAGATAACCAACTCAGAGTGAACATAGCGTCAGTATTTAGATGACTGTTCTAAACATACATATTATATATTACACAAATGTATATTACACAAATAAATATTACAGAAATAGATTTAAATAAGTAGCAGTGGTATAATGACAATATTTGTTTTTACATGGAGGAGGGGGGTTGTAACTGTTTCATATAATTTGTAATCGTAATCACTATCGCCCAAACTGTAAGAATACTACTACTTCATCGTGATGAGGTTGTTGACCTTCTCAAAATGTCCCCACCACTACGCAGTTTGCTCATAAGTAAATTTAAATTAGAGGTGCCACATCCGTTGTATTTGTTTCTGTATTGTAATTTTAAAAAAAAGTTAAACACACGATTCAAACTGTATATATAAAGTAATCAAGTGTGAAGTTTTATGTATAACATTTTCCAATTCAATTATTCGTAAGCAAATACATTATACAGTTGCCTTAAACTTAACACCCCTCTTGCCAAGTGGTACTACCCGTAGAGGTTTATTAAACATTGCAATGCATCGTAATGGTTATTTTTAGAATGGCAAACTGACGCAGCTGTTAATACGTGTTGTAAACGTAGACACTACTAGACTAGTACAATAATGCTTAATTGCTGCATGAAAAGAAATCTTGTGATTTACATAGCTGTGCCGACCAAAAATATTTTTTTTAACAAATATCATTGTTTAAAACTTTGATTTTAAAAAGTTTCCAAAAAGGCGCCACTTTGCTGAAAATGGCCAGAGGGGGAGCGGCCGCTCCCCCTGCTCCCCCCCTGCGTACGCTACTGTGTAATACGTAAATCTACTTATTAGCTAAATAAATACTAAGAATACTACATAGGCCTAATAAATATGAACTAATCATATGAATTAAGGATAGTATGATGCCATGATGATTCATGATGCCAAAAAGTAAATTGGTAAATTCTAAGCTTTGAATTTTTGATCAAAATTGTTTTCATTTTATTGTTAAGAATGTTTATTTAATAATTTTTGACTTGGACTTTTTAGTTCTAGATATGGTATAAAACAGATCCTGCTGCCAACATTCAATTTTTTCATCAATTTCCAAAGTAACAAATATTGGCAACAGTCTATGCCTATCTTAATCTAGTTATATAAGACAAGTTAATCCTGTTATATAATAACTGATAATTGGTTAATAATAAATGATAATTGAATTTTTAAAAATGTAGCCGTAGGACAATCACACTAGTTCAAGTTACAAAAATTCACTTCTCAATGAAGTGAAGTCAAATAACCCATAATATCAACAATATAATCTCACAACATGGCTTCACCAAATCATATAGTAACATAGAGTTAAGTCAAATATTTCAAAATATTCTAATGAATAGCTGAGTTTTTATAAAATTGAGAAATGTTTAAAATCTTAACTTGTGTAAACAATTTGGATCTTTAAATTATTAGCAGTAAAATGTACCAATTAACCAATTTTTACAATAGTTTTTAAGCATATAAATTATAGACCAACCAATGAAGTCATTAACCAAGGTAAACAATAGCTTCGTCTTTAAAATACTAATAATAGTTGATTAGATACATTAAATATAAATGAAAGTGTTTGACCCAATTTCAGTAATGAGCTGCTTTTGAAAAAATTTTGTATGTCTTTATGTAGGTAGGTTTTTAGTGACTGAAACTGCAAAAAACTCATCTTGATGATAAAAATTTATCTATTAATTAATAATAAGTTTTAAATATTTAGAACAATTAAAAAACCTTTTCATTCTTTAATCACTGTTTATAACATAGCAATATTTATTTTTACATTTTTTTAGTCAAATCTGGTATTCAACACCTGACCCACTTCTAATGCTGCAGTTTTGTCTAAACTAACCCAATAAATTCATTTCCACTGACAACACTATCATATATATTTTCAGTATAATTAGATGTTAAAGAAAGCTACATACAATATCTAAAGGGGAGATGGTTGGGTTGTCTCACACTTAAGACTACTAACATTAATAATAATATGGGCCAGACAACAGTTATATAAGCTACATATTTGGGGCTAAATCCTGTCCAACTACATCACACCACCCCAAAGCATTACCACTTTTATACATCCCCCTCCCATGAACATAATTTTAGGTTGAACCAAAAAGAAGAAATTTTTTTTTGTTAAAACTGATTCTCTAAAATAATTGCCCCATCTCAATTTTACCCAGTCTTTTACTAACTCACCACCTCTTTCTCCAGACAGCACACAACACAGCTTCCCCCCCTCTTTCCCCCCCCCCCCCCCCCTCCCCCACTTCAAAATCAGATTTGAGGTGCAAAGTTTTCATGGCAATTGAAGTGGATTGTAATGACTGACGAGAAGCCGCGTTGGTTGTTAACAGTCTTTATTATGTACAGACGCCATCATGCAAAGAGAGAGAGAGAAATGGCGAGAGAGAACTATTTATAGATAACAACATGTAAGGGACATCACTCAAGATAACAATATAAATATAATACTAATACAGAGAGTGAGTTCCCTTGACCTCACAATTAACTCAATCTATTACATCCCTTTACCCTTAGAACACAATAACACATCTCTCAATAGAACAATTGATAGTATCCTAAAATCACCAATTATATTGTAACATGAACACTATGGTAGATTACATCCTTACAAACAATGCACAATATGCTACAACATAATCAAAATACAAAACAATAATGTCAAAGTCCTTTTTGACCTTTAAAATCATAGGTCTAACTTATTTGGGACTTTGATTGTCCTGCTTGACCTTCTCAGTGGCTTTTGATTTGGTGACTCAAGATTCTGACCATCTGGATTCTCTATCTCAGGAGGTCTAGGATTTAAATCATTAACTCCAGAATTTACATTTTCTGACTCCAGACAACTTGGTTCACTCATATCAACAGAACTTGGTTGTGGAACAAACTGAGTTGGTGTGAACTGTTCAGATTTGGTGGGATTGATAGATTCACACTTATTATCTGCACAAGTTATTTTTACTTTATAAGACACAGGTCCTGTACATTGAACAATTTGACCTGGTATCCATTTTTCCTTTCTCCCATAATTTCTTAGATACACATTATCATTAATACCAAATTCTCTTTCAATGGGTGTTCTGTCATGATTGACTTTTTGAATTGGCATCTGAAAGTATTAAATGGCAAAAATCTTTTTCTCTTTTCTTTTGATGTTACCCTTTTAGTTTCTGTAAGTGCTAATGATGTTAGCAAAGTTGTTTGATGATCACATTCCTTCTTACTTAAAGCATTTGAAATTGCCATATCACCATAATCATTTATTAAGTTACAAATACTTTGTTTAGGTAGCTCTGACTGATAATGGACTGCATCTTCTCCATCTTTTATATTATCTTCACAAAGGTTTTTATTTCTTATTTAATATGGCCTTAAGTCATCATTCACAGACTCTTCAGGCCAACCATTCTTACAGTACTCATATACTTTTATTAAGCACTCATCTTTTTGTGTTTCTCTTTTAATATCATTCACATTTATATTGGAGTTATCCATGATAGTGAAGAGAACAAATACATCTTCTGGTACATAGCTCAGGCTTTGGTTTTTTAAAGGTAATCTACTAAGACTATCTGCACAATTCTCAGATCCAGGTTTGTATTTCAATTCATAATTGTATGCAGTTAGTGTGATAGCCCATCTTTGAATTCTTGGTGAGGCATGCTCAGGTAGGGTTTTGTTTTCTCCAAATAAACCTAGCAATGGTTTATGATCTGTAAAGATGGTGAACTTCCTACCAAACAGAAACTTATGAAATTTCTTAACACCAAAAATGATGCCTAAGCCTTCCCTATCTAACTGAGAATAATTTTTCTCAGCCTGGTTCAAAGATCTACTGGCAAAAGCAATGGGTCTGTCACCCTTCTCATCCATGTGGGACAAGACTGCTCCTACACCATCTGGTGAAGCATCACATGTTAATATAAGTCTTTTCCCTGGGTCATAGTGAGTTAGTAAGGTGTCAGCAGACAAAGCCTCTTTTGCTGTATTAAAAGCAGCTTCTTGTTGTTTACCCCAGTGCCAAGTTGCATTTTTCTGTAGCAGCTTGTACAGTGGTGATAGTTTACCAGACAGATTTCCTATGAACTTTGCATAGTAATTTATCAAGCCCAAAAAAGCTCTTAGTTGTTGGGTATTTTCAGGTTTGGGTGCTTCTTTAATGGCTTTTGTTTTCTCAGGTTGAGGTCTGATGCCTTGCTTGTTTAATATATAACCAAGAAAACTAATTTCTGTCAGCATGAATTGACATTTATCTTTGTTTATCTTTAAACCTTTTTCACCAACAATTTTCAATACTTTATCTAGTGTTTTAAGATGTTCAGTGTCATTCTTACCAGTTATGTACACATTGTCAAAGTACACACAAACATTTGGAATATCCTTAAAAATACTGTCCATGACAGCTTGGAAAATTCCAGGGCTGGATGATATGCCAAAACATAGTCTTTCATATTGGTAGAGTCCTTTATGTGTGTTTATTGTCGTATAGACTTTTGAATCTGGATGCAGTTCTAGTTGAGTGTAAGCATGACTAAAGTCTAATTCAGTGAATTTGTCTCCTCCTGCCAAATTCAAAGAAATTTCCTCAATGTTAGGTATAGGGTACCTATTTAGCTCTATTTGCTTATTCAGTGTGGTTTTATAATCTCCACAAATTCTTATAGAACCATCCTTCTTTAACACTGGCACAATGGGCGTTGCCCAATCAGAATAGTCTACCTTCTTTATAATGCCATTAGATTCTAATCTGCTTAGCTCATTTTCAATTTTATTCCTCATTGCATAAGGTGGAACTCTAGCTTTGCAGTATCTTGGATTTGTATCTTTAATGCTTAACTTCACTGTTCTATCATTTAGTAATCCAGAGTTACCAAAAACACATTTATTTTCAGATATAACTTTATCTAGTGAAGTAAGACTAGATTCTTTTACATTCTTCAATGAACAAATACTCTCCCAATTTAACTTAAGATCACTTAACCAGTTCCTACCTAGTAATGGCGGTCCATTTCCTTCAACCACAAGAAGAGGAAGTTTAACACTTTGACCATTATAACTTACATGAACCATACACTCTCCTATTACCGGAACATTGTCACCAGTGTATGTTGTTAGACACTTGTGACACGGCTGTAGAGACACTGATCCTCCTGTGACAGCGTCAAAATCTTTCTTTGTGATGACTGTTAGTGATGCTCCAGTGTCAAGTTGGAAGCTGATGCTCTTACCGTTGATATTAACTTGTACATTGATGGGAGCATGACTTATTGATTTCACAGAGAACAGGTTGAAATCCGGCTGCGAATCAGTTTGAGCATTTTCACAGGTAGAGTGGTTCATTGGTTGGGTTAGGTAGTCTTGGTGAGAGTTAACATAGTGCTGCCTTTGGTTGCGGTACTGTCTTGACTGGCTAGATTTAGCAACAGACGAAGACTTTGCAAAGCAGGCCTTGGCAATGTGACCTTGCTTACTGCACTTATAACAAGTTGCAGACTTGAACTTGCACCGATGAGATGCATGGGGACCTTTGCATCGATGACATTTTTGATAATTATTACTAGATTTAGATCTAGGATTTGAACGAGCAGGCTGTTTAGCATAAGTTGGAATGCTCTGATGGGGTTGATGTTTATTGACTAACCTGCTGTTTACTGCATGGATCTCTGAAGGTGCTAAAGATCTCACCGCATCTGATGACTGCTGGAATGAAGTTGCAAGTTGTATTGCTTTTTCTAATTTTAGATCTGACTCGAGCAGCAACCTTCTTTGAATATCAGGGCTGTTTACACCTGTCACAAACTTTTCACATAGTCTGTCAGACAGCGTATCGCCGAATTCACAAAATTCACTTAAATGACGTAAAGCAGCAACATATTCTGTTATTGACTCGTTTGGTTGACGAGTCCTACTGTCAAATCTAGCTCTACATAGAAACTTTGATGGGGTAGGCGCATGGTGGTCTGTTAGCAATTTGCTCAGCTCGTTAAAGCTCTTGGTAGTTAGACTGGCTGGTGCGCATAAGTCTTTTAGTAGCCTAAATTGTTGAGGCCCTATGACTGTTAACAAAACAGCTCTCTTTTTGGCTTCTATCGTCACGTCGTTAGCTTCTAGGTAAAAGCTTAACCTCTCTAGGTAATCTTGAATGATTTCATCATTCGCATCAAATTGTTTTATTTGGCCATACAGCGCCATAATTCTAGAAATAATTAGCTAATAAGCTCTAGCAAACCTCTTTTTTGCGTAAGTAGGTGCTCTTTCTAGTAGATGTTTATCCTTCGTCGCCAAATGAAGTGGATTGTAATGACTGACGAGAAGCCGCGTTGGTTGTTAACAGTCTTTATTATGTACAGACGCCATCATGCAAAGAGAGAGAGAGAAATGGCGAGAGAGAACTATTTATAGATAACAACATGTAAGGGACATCACTCAAGATAACAATATAAATATAATACTAATACAGAGAGTGAGTTCCCTTGACCTCACAATTAACTCAATCTATTACAGCAATAAATTGAATGTTTTGGTTTTGGATAATATTTGGATGTTTGTAAAACCAATCAAATACAGATGTTTTCTATTCTTGACATACAGACCCTGTTTAAAAAAAAAATATGTTTGCATTCATCTTTACCATCATTTAGTGTAGTGTATTTAGACTTTTCTTTCATTTCTGCTCTTGCTTAATTCCAGTTTTAGGAATTATTTTGTATATTTTACTCAGTTCATCTGTTTTCTATTGTGGATTTTTATTGCAACTTCTCTAGGAGAATTGACCATAGTTTCTGTGTTGTATTGAATTTGGCAATATAAACTTTGCTGTTGGCTTGATGCATTGAGTGATCAGTTATAACAGAAAATGATGAAATTTAGACTCAGCTTTCCAAGGTACCCCAGAGATCATTTTGCCTACCAGGTGTGACCATTTTTCCTTTGAATAGTTACCTGATGCTGAAAAATGTCTACCTCTTTATTTGGTCAGCTTGGTTTTATTTGCCCGCATTAGTACGTAAAGTGATTTCCATTACACACATACTAGCTAAGTTAAATTTAAAGTGCTTAAAACTAGAACTATGCTTTGTTATTTATTTTTTTCACTTAGTTTAAACAAAACTTTTGGGGTACCTTGACAGTTAAATTTGGATTATGCAGTTGTTTTCTTTCATGATTAAATTACCACTGAATCACATTGTAAATGTGTGTGTGCTATTTTTAAATGATCTATCCAGTGTGGAGAAATTAATTTCAGATAAAAATATGTTAACTTTCTTTTGATATATCCTTTCTTTGCATTAAAAGATACACTGAAGCATATTTTTTCTAGAGCTTTATCTTCATTATTTGCTGGTCTTTGTTTTGCACAGTAAACTATAACAACTTATTTATCTTTTACTTTGCTTCTGTATATACCATACATACCTTTTTACTGTAGATATTTTTTCAGGTGCACTTGCTTTTTAAACATCCTAATATATAAAAGGCCACGTGCGCTTTTTTCTCTCTCTCTCTCTCTGTCTGTCCGCAAAATATTTTTGCCGGACATCACGTCAGAAACGGCAGCGATATATGGAGAACTTTATAAGGACTTTTGTTGAAAATAATATGTTAGATGTTTTAAATGTATAACCACAATTTTATTTAAAGAAGAAAAATATAAAATAAAGGCGTATTCAAATGTAGAAAAACAATTTTATTTATGCAACAGGAAAAGCATTTATAGATGTGAAAAAGAACGCTTAAAACTGTGACGTCACTAATGTTTATACATTAACTAATGACGTCATCTGCCGTGTTTAGAATAAAAAGAAATGAACTATTTCATTCAAATTTGATTTAGATCTACGTACACTATGAAATGTATACAATACAATTTTTCCTCATTCAAATTTGATTTAGATCTTCGTACACTATGAAATGTATACAATACAATTTTTCCGGCCTAAACTCATAAAGTTTATGTTATTCAATTGGATTCTAGATCCAGAGATTCTAAACCTAGACTAGATCTAAATCTACGCAATAACTAGACGTAGACGATAAGATCTAGATTTAGACTCTAACTTCTCTAGAATCTATTCCAGGACTTAATTATTTTATAAAAAATCTTTGTTTGGAACTGGCTAATTTGGGATAAAAAAAATCAATTTGAAAGAATAGGCATATTCGCGTAAGTTAAGATTTTAAAATACGTCTTTCATTCTCCGCGTTTAAATGGTGCGGGTTCGAGACACACCAAGTCAACTTGGTTAATCTATTTTTTTTATTTTGCTCGGGCTAAACTTAAAAAAAAAAATTCTATTTGGATTCTAGATCTAGATCTACGGAAAAACTAGACTTACACAGATGTAGACACTACCTAGATCCAGAATATATCCAAACATTACATTTCTATACTAAAGTATTTCAGGCCTTAATTACTTTATTTAAATCTTTGTTTATCTATGCAATTTGCTAATCTCTATAATATATAAAGCAAAGTTGTCGGGTGTCCGATAGGGCACTTTCCGGCGCCGCAGGCGCTTCAAATTTGGCAGGATCTTGCCTTGGGACGACAGAACACGGGGGCCGGTTGGCCGAAAAGTCTACGATGAGGGGGTCAAAACTGACCTCGAGTGACCGGCGCCTTATATGAGCTATAAATCGAAAAAAAATGTCCACGGAGGAACCTCTTCATAACTCCTGAGGTCGTAGACCGACCCTCGGGCGAATTAATTAAGCATTCAAATCCTCAATGTTTTCGAAAGCCTAAGCGAAGCTGGGCAGCATGCCTAGTTTTATAGAATCAGCTTACTTATAAATCAAGTGACAATAGAACAGTTTGTTAGATAATTTGATTTTTTAATTTGATTGTTGTACTGCTTGATCTGCCTTGCTTGTGGGTGTGGGTTGTTTTTAAATATCCTAATTTATGTTTGTGCTTTTTAAAGTACAAGAATTTTCTAGTTAGATCCACCCTTGTGCTATACTTTTTGATTGGCCATTAATTAGGTGACACAATGCTAACTTGGTATTAGCATGGAGATTTAATTCATCCTAGGGAATTTAATGATACTTTTGGTTTATGAACAAAGTTTGTCCAAACAAAACAATAACAAAATATCTATTATTTTAATAATACATTTAAATATACATTTTGTTACAATCTGATAAATAATTGCAATTTTAAAAATAATTAAAAATATAACAAGCATTACAGTTTTTTTAAAAAGAAAAGTTGACTCCTATTTGTACTTTTGGTACAATAATTTTATTTCATTTTGCATTTAAGTCTGCTAGATTCTGGGATTAGTGACTGAAACAAAAAGAACCCTATCTTGCTGAAATCTTTACCTTTCAATTTTTATATGTTTTGTCCAAAAAATTAAATTGTTTAATCACTTTTTAAAAAAATTTGCAATATTTTTGTTTTACTTTCCGTAGTCTGGTATAGACTTGTCGAAGTTGTCAGAAAAAGAAAGATGGAGGTAACTTTTCTAAATAATTCTTATGGTTTTGATTTTAGCTATTTTATGATATTTTTTTAACATTTTAGAAAGCTACAAATATTTTGAACAACATTTAAATTTGGTGATGTATCAATGTTATCTAAACTGACTTGAGTTATTATTCATATGATTATTCACATTTTTTAACTGAAAACATTACTAAATATAGTTATGTTTTTTGTGTTAAAAATTTAGGGTGGAACATCAAATGCTTCACGAGAAACACAAAGGGCACGAATCAATGCATGCGGAGATGGCCCTTATCCTATTGGTTACCCTTATTGTGGCTCAGATTGTGCTAGTTCAATGGAAAACAAGACATTTTAAATCATACCAGGTAGGAGTTGCACCTGCAAAATGCTATAGAAAATATATAGAAAATAAGTTCCTTTATAAATGTGGCCCCAGAGAAGAAGCATCCTCTCAAGGGTGTGTACATGTTTCTATTCCCCAACAAATGTTCCGTAACCAATGTTTTCACATCCACTCAACAAATGTTCTGCAACATATGTTCTGTAACCAATGTAACAAATCTTCTGCAACATATGTTCTGTAACCAATGTAACAAATCTTCTGCAACATATGTTCTGTAACCAATGTTTCTATCCCCCAACAATGTTCTGCAACAAATGTTTCTACCCCTAACAAATGTTCTGCAACAAATGTTTCAGAGGGCCACACTCCTGGGAATGTGGTTGATACCTGTCATCATCTGTGCCAAGTTTGCCTGGTGGCGCTTCTGTGGGTTCTGGATGCTGTTCTCAATCATCACAGGATTTGTGACATTTAAAGCATCACGGAAACCTCTATCAGGCTCCACCCCCAGGTAAAATCACATCACCCTTAAAGAAGGTTCTGAGTGGGGGATTTAGTATTTGCAGGGTCAGATATTTTTGTCTGCTTTTTTTATTGTCAAGCCATTTTTCACTGGGCTGCTCAAATTATATAAAAAATTTTCTTGTAAAACTTGTCTAGATGGGTGTACAAGTGGTTCCTACTTCTGTACAAGCTGAGCTATGCCTCAGGGATTGCTGGCTACCTGGTCATCATGTTCACCATCTTTGGCCTGAACATGCTGGTGTTGGTCAAGCCTCAGACGGCCATGGACTTTGGGCTGCTGCTCTTGTTTTATGGGCTGTATTTTGGGGTGGTGTCCAGGGATTTTGCTGAAGTCTGTGCTGATACCATGGCAGCTCACATTGGGGTAACATTTTCTTGAATTTTATTTAAGTCAAACTAGAAACATTCTATCATGGAATGGTCTAAATTATAAGTGAACCTAATTTATCCATCAGGTTTTACTCAAATTAATGTATACTTTATCAGTTAGTGAAACATTGAACTAAAGAAAAGCCCGTCTTTTGACTGGGTAATCCCAGTTATTATTATTAGGTTTATAAAAAAAACAATGACGCTTTCAGACCTGAAAGTGAATTAGCTAGATGAAGTAGAGTTCACTTGTTTCTGTGACTTCATTATTTGAAGAATATTTGTTGTCACTACTATGCCCAGCAGCTTTTGCTTTTTTTTACCGGTCAGACCTGTGTTTACTCAGGGACATTCTACAGACTTGACTATAGGATCTGAAACTCATACTGGTGGGTTTGCTGTCAGGTGCTCTATTATTGACCAATTACAATTACAAGGAAACGAAATTGCTACATAATTGATACAATTTGTTTTAGAATTATTTTATTGTTAGTTACTAATATTGTAATTAATAATCTTTGTGTGTTTGATAAAGAAACTATTCATTCAGAGAATATTTTGCTACCTTTCAGAAATGAAAAATTGTTTGTTTACATTTTTGCTTAAAACTGTTTCCCATTGCAGTATTACTCCAGCACTGGTTTGCCAGCCAAACATCTGGACTCCAACATGTGTGCTGTATGTGGCAATGAAATCTTCATGATCAGTAACGATAACGCCGTTATTGAAAAATCCATCAAACTGAATTGTGGCCATGTGTATCTTTTTTTGATGAATTTAATCATCAGTTGATCTAAGCCTAGCCAATCATCATTGTAAGCTTTCTAAAATATGGCAGCTCCTTGCTTTGTATTATGGAGGCTATTATTTATAATTGCAATTACTGCACAGTTTCATGTGGCCCTAAGCTTCACAATTGACAACAGCCAAACACTAGTTGAGGATTATTTTATTCTGACAGTTTTCTTATAAGATAAAAAAGAATCCTAAATGTGGTACATTTCTTAGCCAACTTACAGTCTATCTGAGGGTAAATGCAAACATGTAGATTAAATCTGCATTTGTAAGACTAGGTTAGGGTTCAAGCATCTCTGCCAAAATATATGTGAAGCTAAAACAGTATGCCTAGATACTGTATTCTTTAGAAATATAGTATCAACAATAGATTTTGTTTATTAATTAAATTATATTACAAATTTAGAGTTAGGTAAAGATTTTAAGTTTTGGATCATTTAAAAATTATTAATTATAACAACTTTTAATTTATCCTTTAGGCAGTCTTTCAGAAATCTGTTGTAAATTTCCTTGACTGGCATATTAAGATTTCATGAATTTTGTATACGTGGTTGGTGCATTGTAGGAAAAAAACAGACTTGTCCATACTGCAAGGAGAAGGTCGACCTCAAGCGCATGTTTCCTGGGCCGTATCCTTGACTATTAAAATTATTTTACTGTCGTTTCTATAAGAATTCATTTTTGTTTGCTATTTCACGAGAAGGTAAACTGACCTTAAGCTACTGCTAATGGAATGTATTATTTTTCCAACTCATTAGCAGTTTAAAAAAACAAGGTGTTTGTTAGTTGATAGCTCCTTAATTTAGTTTCACATTTTAATCTAAAAAAAATTTAGGCTCTATTTCCTTTAAAAATAATATTTAATCTATTTATAATTCTAGATCATAATTTAACGAACCAGACATATTCTTACCAGTGGACTTGCAATTAATTTCTTATGTAAATCATCTTAAAGCAAAACATATCCCAACTATACTTGATTGATAAATGTGACTTTTATGATAAAGTAAATTGATACTAATGAAAAAAATTAACCCTAATTTTTGTTTTGCCTATAGAACATGACATTTTCTACACTTTGTTTTTTCTGCAAACATTGAAACTTTTCTTAACACAACACTCCAGATGGGAGCGGCCTCATGTTATGTATGGCAATCTGTTAGACTGGATCAGATATTTAGTTGCTTGGCAACCAGTGATCATTGGCATCGTGCAGGTCATCAACTGGGGCCTGGGGCTTGAGTGATAGATCAGTGGTGCTTTTTTTTTATAATAAGGGGAGGTAACCTTGTGATACAAGACCACATCAGAGTGATGAAACTTTTTTTTTTAAAATCCATTTCTTACAACTGAGCTGATGAAACTTACAAATGGTTGTTGGAGACAACAGACCAAACAACATCACATTTAGCCTTGTCTTGTGCAATAATGTAGTCAACTTTGGGACTGGTATCTCAAGAAAGGTTTCGGAAAGGCCGCTACCAAATTAAATTTTAAAAGATATGGAAAGGACTTCGACTGTTTTGTGTTTATTTGATTGTCAAGGGTTGTACTCATTTAAATGATTGTGTTTTTTTATCAGTTATTTTGTTTCATTTATTTTCTTGATGAACAAAGAGTATAAAAGCAATACGATTGATTATGGTATAAAAAGTTTACTTTAAATTTTTAACAGTTGTAAAAAAAAATGACCGAAGCGATGGCTTATTTTTAGCCAGAATGCCTACCTATTCTCAAAATGTCAGCCATTCCTTGTTCATTAGATAGAGCTTCCAGGTTTGAATGGGGTTACTTGTCCTTTTGCCATACGACCATAATCAGATCATAAGTATTGTTGTTAAGGGTATATTAAAGCTAGGGTTTAAGGCAGTGGGTTAGGTTTAGGGTTTAAGTGTTATAATTTAATTTGACTATGGCAATGTGGATGAAGGACAAGTATATGATGATCATGTCTGATGTTCTCATCATAGTCCATTCTTTCACTTAATTTTTTTAAACCTGATTTGTGTTTCTGATTTATATTTGCAGTTGTTCCCGTTAACAATGTTTAGTATTGCTTCTTTGTAGTTTTATGTTTATTTGGTAAATATAGTAGACACACCTTTTATGCCTATAGATTTTAGCTTTATTTTAAAATTAAATCACAATTTTTTATGTTTTACTGAATTATGTTTAAGCCATTGGAAGAAAACTAATACTTTTTCAAATATTTGTCGTGGTCATGTTGATTATTTTTTTAAAACAACTGGTTTTGTCATGCCTTTTGTAAATCTATAACAAACTAACATTGTGGTTCAGTCACATGAACATTGATCCTTATACAAACTTATACCTCTGTTGAGGCTTTTAAATAATTCAAGTTTCTCACTTAGTTTTTTCTCTCTTAAAAACTAATGTACATAATTTTAAGGAGCACTGAAAGAAAACCCATTTTGGTAGCTGTTATAATATATATAAAAAATCTGTCATCATTATATTTGGGCATAATTATTTTCTCTTTGGAGAGTGGCTTCGATATAAGAGGGATTTCCCTTTGAGCATTTCAATAGGCTTTATCAACACATATCCATTTTATTCCCTCTTTTTCATAATACCCAAACATCAGACCGTGGTCACTTAATATATACTAATAGAGACTTAGCAGGCTGCATTTTATTTCTTACTAATAATTGCTATTATTTTATGGCTTTAATTTTTGGTTTAAATATTTAGCTCAACAACTAGCTTTTTGTATAATTCTGGTCATCATGCCTAGAGATTCTTATTGATGTCATCTCACATTAAAAAATGTAGCATTACTAATTAACATCACAAAATGTATAAGCGTGTATGTTAAATGTTTACTTGAAATATTTGGAACAAATTTTTTGCAGTTAGTTTTGAATCATCTTTTAAAACTATGCATATTATTATGTAACTGTTGGTGTGTAAGATGTTGAGCTTATGAAAAGTGGGATTTATCATATAAATTTATTATTTTAAAATTTGTGAAATACTTTCCTGCTGTGTGATTTAAAAATTATGAAGAATTTGTATCAATAACCTTTACTTTGCAAAGAGACTATAGTTATCACCTGATTTTAAATTATATTTAACACGCAATCAAGCTTGAAGTAAGTAGCTGAGCTTGAACAATATTTACCTTCACCCAAATGAAACTTACTAATATTAAACCTTCTTGATGTTTTTTAAAAAAGTGTTTATCAATTATTTCGTACAACTTCATCATCTCTGGGTCCTATGGAAATAATCCATTATTATAAAAAATGTATTCCATTATAATTATATCACCAATGCCATAACTAGTATTTGAATGGTGTTAGTACCTAAAATCTTGGAGTCAATATCTTTAGTCTTATTTTTAGAATAATGATCTTAAATTGCCAACGTTTTAAAAGCTTTTTTATTTATTTTTTGCAGTTCATCAATTTTTAAAAAGTTGAGTCCTTGTAATTATTTTCTTTCAATTTTTAAAATCTTTGATAGTCAACTATTTCCCCAAAGTCCTGCACCGTTTTATTTCTTTCTTGCTGTCCTGAAGTAGAGCCTACTGAACAAAGCTGATCAGTTTGTAGAAAGGAATATCATTTTTATTTTAATTAAGAAAGGTGTAGTGCATTTATTTTAATTAAGTAAGGTGTATTACTTTCATTTTAATTAAATCAGTTAAAATACAATTGCTGTTAGGATGATGTCATGATAGTAAAAACAACTTTCCATTATCTACCAATATGAAGTTTAAAACCAATTTGATGAGAAATTATTTCAGAAATGATAATAGAGATGCTCTGAAATATAATAATATGTATTATCATTAAAGTTTGAATATATTTGTAATGATGTCTAAAGTGTTTATCTTTTATAAGCCATATAAGTTATTATACTTTGTTGTCAGAATAATCAGTGATCTATATTTATTTTTAACATTATACCCTAGCAGATTTGCTCAGTAATTTGTTATGTTTCTAATTAAAAAAAAAAGAGGGTCTTTGACTTAAACTTGGTGGCAATCAATAAGATTTTTGTCAGTCAAAATGCAACTTTGAAGTTTTATATCCTTAAGCCGATTGTGAACATATAACTATAACTCCATTCACAGTGGCTGTATCTTATAAGCTGAATGAAACAATAGAAGATTTAATTGTAATAAATTTAAATTGTTACAATATCTTTAAATTAATGGAGGTACTTTAATTTGAATAGCACATTCACATGATTTGATTTAATCTGTTTCAATGATGATACAGAAAACGTTTCATTATTTTAATAGGTAAAATTGTTATAATTGGTAAAATTAATGGGTAAAATAATTAGACAGTTGTCTTTTTGATAATATTAGATGTCAGTTGTTATAAGTTTCTAGAAATGTTGCATATGTCTTTTCCAGTATTGGTTTTTAGAAACATTGACATCTGTCATACATTTGGATACCATTCAAGCCAAGGACCCTCTAGATTTGATCTCTAGCTATTAGCACTTGTTGACAAGGATTCATCCAATTCCTTTGATTTTGGGAGTAAAATCATACATTTTCAAATATGAACCTGTGTATTTATGAACTTATTCAGAAAAGTTTGTTGTATGTATATGTGTGTATGCATATATTTATATATGATGTGATGATATTAAGTATTTTTTTTACTTCCTTTAAATTGTCAATAGGAACTTTCCAATATATGTACTTTATTCTAACCACTATATTTTAATAAACTGTGTCTCAACCAATGTTGGAGAAGTATGAAGTGAGTGTTGAACATTGAGTCAGTGTTAGAAGCGCAGTTTGTTGTGTTGATTGCAATCCAAATACAGGGAATGTATGGGAACTGTGTGCTTGTTCCAGGTACTGGTCATTGTAATACAAGCATATTTTTTTTTAGTGTGTAGTGCTGTCTCAACATGTAATTGCTAGTATAAGTGTTATAAGTAATGTAGGTGGGCTGCTGAGAGGTAGCGCCTGTGTTGGCTATACTTTTCAATTCACTTTTATTCATCTGTATTGTATCTAGAGAAAGAACTACTTTTGATGGTAGTTTAAATAAATAAATTCTGTAATTTACTTGTGAAGTTCTTGTCTAATTTTTTAAAATAATTATATACATGGATGGTTTTATTATAGGGCAGGATAGATGACTTAACATCAGAGTTTCTTTCAGACCTCTGCTGAAGTACTTCATAGAGCATCCTGCTTTGATTAACTTATTAAGTTGGCATGTTATTCAAATCGATTTGATTAATGTCTAATCCAAAACAATTCAAACTCTTAAATATGAACAATAAGCATTGTCCAGTTCACTAAAGCTTTATTTGTAAATTTAAAAAAAAACCCATCCTCACCTTATTAACAAAATACTAAAACATTCCTCCAAAGGGAAAGGGAGGTGTAGTGATCAGCAATGAAATCAAAAGTAACCAAAATATAACTGACAATTAGGTATAATAATTTTTTTATTGCAATCAAACACTTAAATGTTTTACAATTTTTTGAAGTCTCCTTCAATATTTTTTTTCATTTAGTTTTCCAATTGTAACCCCTGAACTTTTAAAAAAGAGGTTATAATCCTCATTTTCCCTATTATACACATTTTATATTAGTACTAAACAATGTGAAAGGTTACTTTTTATGTTTTGGATGAATACAATTAAAAAAAAAAACTATTTATGACAGCATAAGATATATATAGTGGCTCTATTTACACAGTTAACAGCTTCATGTTAAATAACAATAACCTATTTACATGAGTTCACCAAACAATTTGCTTCTCACAACTACTCATAAGGTCTTGAAACACAAGTAAAACAATGGTGTACAGACTTATAAAAACAGAATATAGCTTATTTTACCTGATGTTTACTGTTGTATTGTAACTCTAAAAACAAACAACTGAGGCTCAATTTATTAATTTGCTGTCAATATCTGATGTAACAGGCCATCTAAATTTTTGAGACAGCTAAATTTCAAGTTAAACAAGGATGATGGTGATTTTCTAGTAAACATTGTCCTCCTTCTGAAAATGATTTCTTTCTTTCCCTCAACTTTCTCTCTTTATTTGTTTCTTTTTGTCTGATCCGTAGAAGCTTTTGAAAGTCGCTGCAGTGACCCTGTCGCCCTTGGTTACCGTGCTAAAATCAAAGCTGACTAGATTGGGAAGTGCAGCCAACACAAAAAATCTGTAACCCTGCAGAATAAAATGTTATTTTATCATTAAATAACATTAAATAATTGTATTTAACTGGTGTTTCTTCCAGACTTTTCTCCGAAGGAAGGGAGGGGGGGGGGGGCGCACTTGATATTTTTAGGGGGCTCTTCTCTCCCGAGAGATGCCTGGAAGAAACACTGTTTAACTACATCAAAAAAAAAAAAACAGTGACAGGAAGAAAAACAACAGATTATCTTTTTATCATAGCCTATGGTTACCTTAATGTTTTCAATTTCATTCCCATGCAATGTTAGTTTCCACAGCTTTTGAAGAGAAGAAAGTTTGTTGACTTCCTTCATTTCAGCTATACTGTTCCCATGAAGGTAAAGTATCTTCAGATTTTCAAACTGGGTGAGTACCTGAAAGGGAGGTAACTAGCAATAATTAATCTTATTTTTTTTGTCTACACCAGAATAAATAGAAGTGTATGGATGATATAAACAATATGCAATTCTTTATTTAATATTTAAAAAAAATACACATAATTTCATTATTAATTAGTGTAAAATTGCTTTTCTAGAAACATTCAGAAACAAAACAGAAGCTAATGTTTATTAATGAACTCCCCAATATAATGAAGCCTTATTTACTTTTATTTTAATATTTAGGCTTACACCTAACAATATTTTTAAAAAAACTGGCAAATAACTCCAAATTACTTTTATATTATTATTTATTTTGTAGCCCCTTTTAAGTATGGCCTCTTTTGATAAAGTTTTGAAGACTAAAACAGCTGTTTATATCTTGAGATTTCTTATATCTTCATTTACTTGGATTGCCTCAATTTTGAACAGCTAATTATGAAATAGATTTATTTCTTAACTTTTCAATCTTACAAAAACTCATTAGAAAAACATATGAAAGGAAAAAAAAACTTACAGGATCTATAATAGATAGAAAATTACAGGAAAGATCAATCCAACTTATGTTAGCCACATTATCAAACAAGCTGGTGGCTAGGGGTACAAGATTGCTGATTTCTTTTAGGGTATTGTTGTTTAATTTTAAACCCAAGCTCTGAGACTTTTCTTTTGTCTGTGTAGTTGACTTTTTCTTAACTAGAGCTTTGTGAGGAGATAAATCTCTGGGCTCTTCTTTTTCACATTCTGCAATAGTTAAAAAACTAAATTAAAATTACCCCTAGAAGATTTACAGTGTTTTCTTTCATAACATCTAAGTAATACATTATATAATATATATATATATATATATATATATATATATATATATATATATATATATATATATATATATATATATATATATATATATATATATATATATATATATATATATATATGGCCTATATATATTTATATGTGATTGTAATTAAATGTGTTTGTCTTTTATTATTTATACTTTTTATACTACATCATTCAACCAATTTCTAAGATACTTATGGAAGTTAAACACACTCCTGTTAAGGTTTCTGGCATAAATTTAAAAAGAATATTTGAGTTGTGTTGCCCAAGTTTTAGTGTGCAGTTGGGCACCACAAGTTTATTTGCTGATGGGCGTTTAGCCCTGACGGCAGAGGTACTACTAACATCAATGGTCAAACTACACCATGCATGTCCTCAATGGTGCATGGGGGTCATGTGACCTGAAGCGTCCTATTAATTCTATTAATACTTACATTTGTTTTAAAGAGCGCCCTACACTAAGCTACTATAGACAATGACTAAAATGAACCTGTGGCTGCACTCAATGCCCCTGCTGTAACTGGTAGCTCACACTAGCAATCTACGAACACCCCTTGAGGAAGGTGATCAGTGTTACAAATGTGATCAGTCTTACAGACATTGTTACCATCCAAATAACTCCAGTTCTAATTTGAAAATTACAGATTTGGTATCTAGGAATAGCTGATGGTACACAATTAAACTGATATTTTAACAGTATCTCATGCAGAAGTGGAAGTTGACTCCAGTTTTAGTAAATTACCTGCCGTTTGGCAGATGCATTATTTTCTAGTTTACATGCATATTAAATGAAAACAACACTTTAAAATGAACAACAAGTTTCCTTAATCCTAAGCTAGTATGTAAATAAAATAGTCACCTTCTAAACTTCCTAAATGAAGAAATGAAAAATCAAGAGGGGGGATTATCTCTGTTAACTTTGGTTTCTTCTGTGCATTTGCATCTTGTACAGCTACACTGAAATAAAAGAACAACTTATTTTGAAATACTTTTTTTAAAGTTCAAGAATTCACAGAGAAACAACTGACATCATCAACAGACACTTGTGAAATTTGCTATGTGGTTGCCATTTTTTCAAATAGAAATCTCAGCCATAAGATTCTGAGCATTAATGTATAAGCTTATAAGTGCTTTCGAATGGAACTTAGTGTATGGATCAAAAGATAAAAATCATGTACGCTAAAATCACTAGAATGATCTAATATGCTGGAAAAAGAAAATGAATAGCTAAAATGGTCCAAAGAATCACTAATACTATTGGTCCCTTTGAGAGTCTTCTTAGCATAGTAAAAATCCTGAGTTGGTCTGGGCATATCACAATATCAATATCAAACTGCCTATCCAAAACAATATTGCAAGGCACTATATGCCAGGAGGGAGAAAAATGGGGATGGCAAAGATGACACTGGAAGGATGACATCAAAGATTAGATGGGGCAGCTAATCTCAGAACTGATCACAGCAGAAGAGGATGGTTGGGGAATTATAAGATCAACTGTGGTGCCCCAACGACCACAATAAAAGTTAAGGAATAATGATGATGATGAAAAGGTCTAAAGAACAAAGAAAGACAGGCATTTGAATAGGATTCTGAAAGAAAAAGGATTCAGCCTTGACCAGCCAGTGATCAGATAAAATATACACTAAGTTTGAAGTAACAAATGACATCGAAACAAATGTTTTTCATATTAATCTATCTATGCTTCATAAATGTAAAAGATTTAAAATGAACTATAGGCCTATTTATAAATATTATTTATTAACTATAAATACATCTGAAAGGCGATGCCAATAATTTTTATTTTCAACAGAGATGTAATTTGTAATTTTAAAAGTGTAGTAGATCTACAAGCAGTGGACTCAATACCAGAGTTAATACTCAATAGCATAGTGATGGTTAAAATTTAACTTGCTTTTTATAATATTTTATATTATTGATTTAACTAAGTTAAATCAATTCAATTATATTAAAAGTCTAGATAGGCCTATGTAATAGTAATACTATATAGTTACTTATAAAGTTACTATGTATTATTAATATTAGGCCTGCTGCCTAGCCTATATTATAGCATATTACTATTTTATTATTTATCTAGCCTACTTATTACTAGATTTAGAACTAGATCTACTTAACTTAGTTTATATTTCAATTTTTCATTTTGTGTCTAGAAAAATAAATAGAATGATGCTAAAAATAAAAATAAAATTGTTAAAATTTGGCTAAATACTAAACTAAATAGTAAATACTAAATAGTAATGCCAAATAGGCCTAAATAAATAAAAAATAATCCTGAAATTAGGGCTACAAGGACTTTTAAACTACAAATGTAGGTTTTAATATCAACTGAAGTGAACCGTGTTGTAGTCTTATAAATATAACGATCAAGCTTACTTAATTTCATTTAATAAGCAATAATAAAAAACTCACCAACCTCATCCGAGAAGTAGACGCCATGACGCTGTAACTATGACGATATTGTAAACTCTAAATGTCTGCCACAACGTAAAATGACAGAGAAATAATATCCCTTTTTACTTTCTCGTATATACGAAGTATAGAGAAAGTCTTGTAATCGTGCAAAAAAAAAAAATCGAGATTTTTACAAATCTCGACGTTTTACATCTCACTGATACGGAAAAACATAATTTTGCAATCTTGTCCGTATGTCTGTGTGTCCGTGTGTGTGTGTGTGTGTGTGTGTGTGTGTCCGTGTGTAAACACGATAACTTGAGTACCGTTACAGCTAGGTTGATGAAATTTCATATACAAGTATTATATCAAAATCGTAGATCCGTATCAACTTTTGAGCGATTTCGGATAACCGGAAGTGGTACTTTTTCTACTTTGAATTTTTCAAAAGCCTATAACTTGAGTACTATTTCAGATAGATAAATGAAATTTCACATGTAAGTAAAAGATCTAATTCTCTACCTTCTGTTAAATTTTGAGTAATTTCCGTTGACCGGAAGTAGTACTTTACGCTACTTCCGATTTCTCAAAAAACTAATGTAAATTTATAAAGTACTAATACTATTGCGCACTATTATACACACCTTTATTAGGCGTTCGCTTGGTTCGCAATTGTTTTTTACTGAGATTCTATTCTATTTTTAAAAGTTTCAGTATTTAAAATGGATTAAAGATCATAACTATATCCCCAGTTACCATCCCCTGTTGTTTTATATAAGAATATTCGAGAAAGTTTAGGGGAGATCACTACCGGTTTATTTAATAATGATTTTATCAATTGTCTACTAAATCAACACTTATTCTTATTTTGTATGGCTTCAATATTATATGCCTTTAGTCCTATCAGAAAGTATTATGTAATATTACTATGGTTTTATAAATAGATAAAATATTAACCGAAAAGGAATAAAATTGACATTTTATTTATATTGGCAAAATTTGACTGGTATTATTTTATTTAAATTTATTAAGCTAAGTTTTCATCCATTTATGAAAACTTTAAAAAAATGAATTTTAGACCACCTTTCCCTTGTTTACACGTTCGGACAAACCCACCCCGCCCCCCCCCCCCCACACACACACCACAACCACCCGATGTGGACCTACACTATTTAAAGAGATCGGTCTCATTGTTTCTTTCGTACATCTATCGGTATGACCATCAAGGGTTCAAGAGGATGGGTGTGTCTAAGCTCAAATTTCTGTTATTTCTGAGACGACTAAATAGCAATAGCTAAAGTCTCACGTGTACAGACAATGAATACCACATATCTTCAATTATTGAACAATAGCTTTTAGGGGTCTTCCATAAATTACGTCAACCAGCTTTCCCCCCCCCCCCCTTTCACGTCATCGACACAAAAAGCCAGACACCCCTCCCACCTCTAAAATGACATCACACTTCAGCCTGCAATCCCCCCCCCCCCCCTAATGTGCAGTTTAATTTTTTTTATAAACTTTGATTTCTTTCTAAATTATTGACAAAAAAAAACATTATATGACCCCTCCCCCCCCCCCCGCCTTTCCGCATCACTCATCATCACAAAATTACAAAGCCTCTTCCCTCAGGAGCGTGACATAATTTTTTACCACAAGAATTTAATATTTGCCAAAGTTTAGTTGTGATGGCGGTACTTAGATCTAGATCAAATTTTAAAAAATTACATATCTTGATCTAAATCTAGATCTAGAATCTAGATCTAAATGTAAGACAAAAATTACCCTGCTAGACTAATTATTGAACTAATTAGATTAGAATTAGAATCTAATTTAGATCTAGATAGATCTAGAATATTATTTTTCATCTTCTGAATATTTTTAAGTCGTGTGATTTGTTCTGTTAGGGATAAGTAGCACTTTTTAAAAGTTAATATTTTTAATAAACAATGGTGGTAAACTTCAATTTTATTCGTAAACATTAATTTAGGTCTAGAATCTAGATCTAGATCTAGAATCTAGATCCAGTATTTAACTTAGGGGACTTAGGCCTACTGATTTTTTTTTTCAGTTTTTTCCTACTGTGATAAATAATGGATTTTAGAAAGGAATTGGCAGTTTTAAAATTTGTGAGTACAAAACATGATATTAAATTTGATTGTCTGTGATAATGATATTGTGAATTATTGTGTTGTTGACTTGTTGTCACTGTTGTGTATTCAAATTTCAAGTTTTCATTTTCAAAAAAATCAAATCAATCAGAGGGCAGGGATTGCGTCAGAAGATGAAGTTTGAAAATGAATGTTTAAGTTTATGAAGAGACTAGGCTACTCGAAAAAAGATTTTTCGCCCCAGCGTCTCCACTTGGTCGGCAAAGATAGTTCTGTGCATGCGCAGTGACCTTAATTATAATAATTAGGGGCCTAATAGCTGAGATAGGGCTGATAGGGTTATGCACTATGCGGTTATGGCTATGTCCGGCTCCCGGCTAGGGTTAGGGATAGGGCTAGGGTTCTGGGTTTGTAAACACATGCATGCGCAGTAATATTGAAAACATCATAGTTTCTCTCCATTGCTCATGCATATCTTTTTCCGGCTAGAATCGGCCTTAAGTTTATGTTCGATTCAATAGAATCATATAGATTGTAAAGCTGTTTCTGTGGTACTCAGTATAGTACTATAGACTATAGTGTATACTAAGTATACACGTCTATCAAAAAATCTATTATTATTCAAATTTATTGCCCTACATGACACATGTTAATCTTTTAAATATTATTTTCTTTTTTTTTTGTAACCAGATAAGCTCAGTATGGGAAAAGGATGTCAACTCGATCCTTGATTTGAGTGATGGCTTTTTTTACATGCATGTTCTAAAAATGTTGTAAGTTTGTAAAAAAAATTATTTGCAAGTATAACTAGACTATAGGCCTAACTATTCTCACCTTTATGTCAGTTTTTTTCTAAGTGCTTCTTTTCATTAGTTTAACTTAAGCCTACTAGGCCTATTGTTTATCTAAACTTTTTTTTTATTATAGGGAACCTAAGGCTGATTTAGCTCATGTTGATTCATATGATGACAGACTTCAATATGTAAAGAACTATTTGCAAGGTCTTTAATTTCCAACATTTATTTTTATAAAAAGATTTTTCTACAATATTATTATTGTAAATAATATGCCCAACTAATTTCACTGCAAAATTATCAAAATAATTAGTTTCTGCTACCATAAGAAATATTTAGAAGTTTTGATTGCAAACATGTGTACATCAGTAGTATATTCATTAAATAATGCTCTCTTTCACTTAAATTTGATTGATAAGAATTTTATGGTGAGAATGTTGACATCACCAAGTACTTGAACTTTGCGTCACTGCTTGGTGAGACTGAGGTTACAGAAGATCAGAGGAAGATAGAACTGGCCAAAGTAAGACTTAAATATTTTGCTCATACATTAGCTTTGATTTACAACTTGCTGGTTTTATTTTACTTCAGTTAGTAACATTAATTTCAGTTTAAAATAATTTTATAAGTTTTGCAATCAAATAATGAATTACATTTTTTTAAGATAGGGGTAGTTTTGCTTGGAATTGGCGTGCTAAGTTTGAATGGCAAGCTGTTAATGGAATCTGCTCTGAAGCTTCCTAATGAGCAACAGGAAGATGTGCTTGCCCTGATACAGAGTGTCCTGACACCTGATTCTACTGAAGTTATGTTGACAGATAAAATAGAAGAGGTGTTGAAAGCATCTCATGGTAGGGATGTTCATCATCTTTTTTAGATTGCTTAAATGAAGGAATATTATTCAGTGTTAACATTTTTAAAAAATTTATTCTTGAGATAAATTTGTAACCATGTCATGTTTAAGGTAATAAAATGTTTAATTGCAAAAAACAAGAGAGATCAGTGACGTGAGCTTTTAGGCATTCAGAGCGTAATTTTTTTTTTTTTCATTTCAGTTCCTGACAATAATGTATATTGCAATGAAGTTTACGAAAATGATGAGAAATCATTCTCACCAGCTTATCTATGTGACAGAGATAATACACCAAACAAACAAAGAATATCTGGATTCCATAGGCAATTTAATGATCTTTCAAGTCCTTTTAAAGCACTTGATATCAAGTCTCCTTCAACCCCTTCATCCCTCATTAACTTTACAAAATCCCCACAGTTTATTCAAAAGGTTAGTATGTTAAATTATTAAATTATTAAAATATTTTTGTGCTTGAGTATAAATAGTATATTAGTTTTATATAGGTTGCATTTAAGTTATTACTAATGTAAGATCTCAAATGCAGTATTTTTTAATAAGTAACAATTTTTTTTTTGCCTGATGAATGGAAGGATATATTTAGTAAATGAACTAGATATAGTTGAAGCAATGCAATGCTGTATCTACTTTTGTTTCTGATTTTTTATTCCAGGCTCTTTTGAAGAAAAAGGATTTGGATTTAAGAAAACTGAGAGAGAAATTGAATGCGGAGATTTTATTAAAGGAAGAAACACAATTTGCACTTCAGGATAAATTACAGGAGCTGCAATCTAAAGGTGAGTTATGTTTTGATGATAATAGTATCTGTAAAAGATTGTTTTGTTTAAGGTAAATCATTTAAAGCATTTAGTTTTCACTGTGAAATATTGCACTATGTGTTCAAATGTCCCTTTAACATTTTTAGATGTAGAAATCAGCCACCTACGTGAGAACCTGGCTGAATTAAAGATGATGTTAAACTCTGCTTCCGATGTTCAAGATAAGAAAGAAACAGGAAAAGAAATGAAATGTGATTTGTAAGTTATCATTATGGGCTTTGATAAAAGAATTATTTAGCTGGTTCTGTCATTATAAAACACATTATTTAAATTACTTTTAAATAACACATTGTCAATTAAATGTATTAAATATATCTACAACTAAGTGTATCCTTGATAGCCATGGATCTATCAGTATTCACAATTTAATATGTTGTTAGATTGATAATGTTATGTACTTTACTGAAATGTAAATAATGATCTTTTAACTCAGATTAAAAGAACAGGAGTTGTCCATACTGAGATACAAAGAACTATGTGAGCAACTTGAAACAGATTATGTAAAAAGTACAGAAGAAATTTCTAGCCTGAAGCTTAAAGTAAGGCTAAGAGTAAGATTTTAGTATTGGAAAGCTTAATTGGTATTTAAAACTGCTATAATATTTTGTTTATATTAATATCATTTTTATAAAATTTTATGTGTAAATCAAGTATATTACTTCTATGTACATAGCCTTATTTTGTTTTATAGATTGCCGGTCTTGAAAATGAAATTGGTGAAATGAAAAAACTAACCACAACAGATACACTGCATGAGAGATTAAAAGCTCAGGAAATTGAAGCCTTCAATAAACTGTCTGATGCCAGGTCTAAGTGGGATGAAGAAAAGAAGTGTTTGCTAGTTAACTTGGAGGTGGCGAGAGGGAAAAATGAAGAACTGAGACAAACTCTAGAGGAGCTACAGTTAAAACATGAAGGTACAGAATATTTTAAGTTGAGTTGGGAAAACTTGGTAGGGTGTTAAGAGCAAATATAATAAAGAACTTAGACCAATTCTAGATTTAAAATATGACGGTACAGAATACTACAAGTTATTAGATATAGTAGAACTTGAAGATAGGCTGTAAAGTTAAAACATGAAAGTATGCAATATTTATGTACAGTATAGATGTAGTTTTTGCCATCATTTAATTAGTCGCTTGTTATTCATTATAACAATTAGATTTTTTAATGTATTATAACAATAGGCTTGGAGAAAAAGGTTCCACAATTTATGTATGAATTACCTTCATTTTAAACTATAAAAAGGACACTGCATTTTTAAAGCTAACATAAAGTAACTTACCACTTTCTACTGTTTACTTTAATTTTAATGCATTTTGCAACCTATATTAACTTAAATAAAACTCTGCTATTTATATGAACAGGTGAAGGGGAGACAATGGACGTAGTACTTGATATACAGGTGGGAGAATTACGCTGTCAACTTGATGAGACTAGGCAGGAAAAAGAGCAACTATTGGAAAAGGTAAAAATTTTTTTAAATCTTATTAATTTAGAAAATAAGTTTTATAATTTTATGCATTATTTGCAAGTACATAAATTATTGTCAATTTACTTTCAACAGCTGGAAAAAATAAAGTCTGAAGTAGAACATCTTAAGGAGCAGTTAGCAAAACAAGAACATAGCAGCGAAACACTGAAAATGACAAACTCCAGTTTAGCTGAGGCATTAAAGATTGAGAGAGACACAAACCTGAAGATGAAAAAGCGAATGGACACCTATATTGCTAAACACAAGGACATCAGCGTCAAGTACGAAGCACTGGAGAAAGAGAGCAGGAGTAATGGTAAGTGTTCAAATGCCTGCTGTCATTTAAAATAGTTTTAAAATATTTCTCTATGTATTTGGACTGCTGTGACAACTATGTCACTCAAGATCACCTTTAAATAATTACTTAACGAGTCTTATCATATAGTTTGTTGTTGGATCTTGTAACACGTCTTAAGTGATCTCCTTGTTCAAACAAAAGCATCAGAAGTGACAAGACTCAAAACAGCCCTTAGAGAACTGGTGCAAAAACAGAAAGAGACGGCTAGTCATGAATGCTATTGTGATACTGTGAGACAGAAGAAATCAACAACTTTAGGTAAGTGAAGTAATCAGAGTGTAACACTTCTATAACATGGGATAAGATTTGTTTTTAGGTAAGTCCAGTAATGTGACATGGGATAAGATTTATTAGAAATGTAATTAGTGAGGTTAAATTAATTGCTAATATTGTTTTGAAAGTGTCAGTGATTAGTCAAGAACCCCATGATGGTAGGGTATAATGACTAGTGTTTACAAAATAACAAATTTGGTTTCAAAGATTGAATATTTTGTTTTCAACAGCCAGAGATGTCTCAGTCAGCAGCCAAGATTCTTGTGCAACCCAAACTAGTCAGGCTCTCAAACCCAGGCTGTCTTCAGGTAAGACATGTAGGCTGTCTTTAGGTAAGACATGTAGACTGTCTTAAGGTAAGACATGTTGAATGTCTTAAGGTAAGACACATAGACTGTCTTCAGTTAAGACAGTAGACTCAGTCTGACTGTTTATTTACTGAAATGCACGTTTTATCTATTTCTTTCATCTTTTCTTGGTAGTACGTCTTAAAGATTTACATTTTCTTCACTTTTGTCCATTTGCTTTTATGCTTATCATCTTGATGTAAAAATTAAGCTAAATTTAATCTCCAGGTAATACCTTTTTTTGTATGAGTTAACTTTAAAATAACAGTTTTCTTAAAATAGATACAATAATGAAATATTTTTTTCAGGTTATGACAGTAGCACACCCAGCCCAAGGGGAGCAATACCCAGAGATAAGTCAACTACATTTACTCAGTGAGTAGTCCAGTGGTATACACAATCATGTAGATATTGGTTAGGAATTTTATGCAATCAACAACCCAAAGTTTATAATTGGAATAATTTGCATCAACACAAAACTACACTGTTGAAAAGTATCAAAGTAGTAATTTTTTAAAAGTATTGTCTCTTTCATTCAGGATAACCAGAGTAAATTCCACATGTAAAACTCAAGTCCCACAAGCACAGACAACTCTGACAAAAGGAAGTGCTAGCCAAGGATCCAGAACTTCTCTACAATCTATCTTCTCTGTTAAAGAACTATTGCGTACGTTTGATACATTTTCTCCTTACAAGTATTGAATTATTATTATTTTTTGTTTTTTTTCTAATCTTCATTGAGTCGAATATTAGTCCTGATTGTGCTAAATATTAGTCCTCTTTGATCTGAAAACAAAATTCTATACATAACCACAGTTTTTAGTTGAGACTTTGTGATCCTGCTAAATTATAAAATAAATTTTAGTACTGTGCATGTACACGTATCTTGTGCTTACCCAACAGCCAATATTGTCTGATTATCTCATGTCTTTGCAGCTGGTGTGCTGCCTAATGCTCTGTCTTGTGCTAGTGAGCCAGACAGCCCAGGATACCAATGGGACAGACTAAGCCACATGAAATTTAATATGGAAAATGATTGTCAGGTAGACTTATTACTAACTCCTTTTGTTATACTTTTATTTTTTATTTTATTTTTAAATTATGGAATGCTACTTTCATTCTTTTTACATCTGCAAGATAGGTTTTTGTAATGAATTTGTGAAAAATTTCTGAAACAGTATCTAGAAAAACTTTTTCAGACTACTCACCTATTCATTTATTATTTTAATTCATCAATTTTAAAATTGCAATGTTTGTTATAAAGAATTATTTTTTTTCACTTTGACAGTTTAAAATCTTTCATAAAGTATTTATTTTAAAAGTTTTAATGCTTGTTTCGAATGAAGCAAAATGAATCAATTAATACTCTTTACCTTTAGTATATATTTATTTTATTACACATATTTTAAAAATTGAAAATAAAATGTTGAATATTTTAAATAATTTTCTTTAAAATTTGTCCGTGCCCTAACTAAATTCCCATTTTTTCCTCCCAGCTGTCTGCTGCTGGTCCATTGAACCAGCCCAAGCATGTAAAAACAAAAACTGAAGAGCTCGAAATGAAAACGTTAAAAAGAAAAACTCCCCTGAAATCAAACGAAAGTGAAAACATGGGCAGCTCTACAAAACAGGTCAATTTCCTTTTTCGCTCTTAAGGTTTATTCTAAAAAAAATCCCTTTGTTTTATACTAATGGCATACACTAAATATATTTATTATTATCTTATTAAAAGGTTTTAACCATTTGACCTTTTTACTGATACAGACAGCTTAGTTGTATTTTATTTTATCTGGAACAATCTTTAAACCTTTAGCCCTATACAGATGTATGTGCCAACCATAAGTTTTATTAACTTATCTGACCCTTTGACCCTTGAACTATTGCACTCAGACAAGTGTATGAAACTTTGTCCAGTGCAGTACTGTGCTATAGGGAGTGAGTCCTTGCAGTGTTATTTGATTCCTGAAGTAGTTTCTCACCCATTTTTTTTCCAGAGGAAATCTCAAGGGACTGTACTGTATTTTCCTTTGGTATGTACCCTTAGTTTTTACTCCAAAATTTTTTGTTTAGACAGATGTAAGTCAGCCAGGGTTTTTTGTTTATTTATGTTTTGTCAATGTTTGAAAATATTGTTTTTTTTTTATCAAACTATATTAATTAGATGAACATGTTACAAATTGACGAAACCACATTTAGTTAATAATTTTTTAATTTACAAAATTATTAGTCAAAAGTCTTTATACAATGTTATTTTTTTCTTAAAAAAAATTGTAGTGTAATCTTTTCTAACGGCAACCTTTTTTTCTTGTTATTATCTCCCTTTTTTAAAAAAAATTTGAAATAAAATAGTTTTTGTGTGTGTTATGTTTATTTAGGAAATCTGCCAGATTAAATGATCAGAAGTTATGGCAGATTTTTTAAACTAACAAAATTTTGCTTTTTAAAATTAAAACACTGGATGTAGTTTTTGCTTAAAAAGTTAAAAATATTTTTTTATTAGGATCCAAATGGCCCTATTTACCCGCCACCTAAGCCAATCAAAAACAGATGCAGTTCGGGTATTTTCTCTCATCTGCATAAAGACAGCTCTGATGTATCAGATAGTAAGGCTCTAGGCTGGAGATCAAGACACAGGACAGGACACAAGTCTGATAAACAGTAGGACATGGACACATGGGAAACAGATAGGACATGGACACATTCCAAACAGATAGGACATGGACACATTCCAAACAGATAGGACACAGACACATGTCAAACAGATAGGACACAAATCTAATTAAAAAAACTTAGGATAGTAGTCTGTTGTAATTCAGAGCACTCCATTAATGAATTAATGCAATTAACCGTTATATGTAAGACAAACAAGAAAGCATTCACAATTCTTTACTTTACCATGATAAGAAAATATTCACATTTCATTACTGTGACAAACAATAAAATAAAATTCTTTATTTTACTCTGAAAATAAAAGATTCACACTCCTTTACTTCTATGGCAAGAAAACATAAACAATTCTTTACTTTACTATGACAAAAAAATATTCACAATTTGTTACTTTACTGTGACAAACAATAAAATTTTAAAAATTATTTACTTAATCATGACAAGAAAACATTTACATTTCTGTATCAGACTCAACGCTGATTTAACAAACGTAAAACGATTTCTCTCTTGCCTCGTCCCACCCTCCCTGCCTTAACTTATTGTCTTTCTCTCTGTACTGCCAGACATTATCAGCTGTGTGGGTGTTAATTGTTGTGTGATGAAGATTAATCATTTGCAAGAAAACATGTATTGTGCATACAAATATTTAGAAAATATAGAATTGTTTTGTGGGAACATTATTAAATACATTATTGCGTAATTGAATCATGAAGGTGGAGTGGTTAAATGTTTACTCTCTTGAAGAAACTGGTCATTTTTCTCAAGGTATATTTTCTGTTTTTGCCTAGTCAAGATAGAGGTGCAGGGTACTATATTTAACTACAGCTATGCTGATATACTTTCAGTTTTTTGCTTGCTTTTTCATTTATTTTTCTACTGTTGTAAGTTTAGGATACTTGTCATTGTTTTAATTGTAACATACTGACATTGTAACATACTGACCATTTTTTTGTTTGTAAACCTGATGCTGAGGGGTGGATCAAACACTGATTTATTTTATCTGAGGAAGAAACTATCAGTTACAGGAGCATTTATTTTTTACTGGGTTCGAATTTCTCTAAAAAATTATTCATTACTATCTTGTAGAAAGAAATTTTTTTTTGGTAATTGTTGTTTTGTAATCTTACTGGGCCCACGTACACAAATCTTGAAGTTATTTGTATGTTTGTGATGTTTTATCAGTGGTCATCTCTGTAGGTATGGTTGACCAGTGGTCATCTGTTTATGGTTATGGTGTGAGGTTAAACACTGGTTATCTGTAGGATTCTTGGTGTGAGGTTGACCAGTGGTCATCTGTTTATGTTTGTAGTGTGAGGTTGACCTGTGGTCATCTATTTATGGTTATAGTGTATGGTTAACCAGTGGACACCTGTAGATTGTTGAAGTGTGAGGTTGACCAGTGGTCACCTGTATGGTTCTAGTGTGAGGTTGACCAGTGGTCATCTGTATGGTTGTAGTGTATGGATGACCTGTAGACACCTGTAGATAGTTGCAATTTGTGGTTGATCAGTGGTCATATGTTTATGGTTGTAGTGTGAGGTTGACCAGTGGTCATCTGTATGGTTATAGTGTATGGTTAACAAAGTGGTCATCTGTATGGTTGTAGTGTGTGGTTGACCAGTAGACACTTGTAGATGGTTGTAGTGTGAGCTTGACCATTGGTCATCTGTGTGGTTCTAGTGTGAGGTTGGCCAGTGGTCATCTGCTTATGATTGTAGTGTGAGATTGGCCAGTGGTAATCTGTGTGGTTCTAGTGTGAGCTTGACCAGTGGTCATCTGTATGTTGTTGTTACATGAGGTGCTACATGCTATAGATGTCCCAGCAACATGTTGACCAAGTGTAAAACAAATGTGCTCAGTTTGTGATGGAATTAATTTAACAAAACTTGCAATATCTTTTGTATCTTGTGACTGTAGATCTAACATTTTATTTTATACACTTGCTGACGGCCATATTTACTTATCCCCTAATTCTTTTTTTTTTTTGGTCTAAATATAAACTTTTTGATGAACATTTTTTTGTAATAAAAATGATTAATATAAAAAAATACTTGTTTATATAACAATTCGTTTTTGATGTTTTATAAAGGGATTAGTGCAACTGGTTGATTAATTAACACTACAGGTATATTGTCTTAAAGCCATAAAGGTGAGTTATTAACACTACTGGTATATTGCCTTTAGACCATTATCAAGTGAGTTTGGCTAACACCAAGAACCATCTTCACTCACTGCATGCACCAGCGCGGTCATCTTTCCCAGTCAGTGTTTCTTCCAGACTTTTTTCGGGGGGGGGGGGGGGGGGGGGGTGGGGCGGTAGACTTTCTTCAGGGAGGGGGCGGGGTGGACACTGTTAAAAGTATACTTTCTATATAAATTTCATTTCGTTCAGGGGGGGGGGGGGGGGCGGTAACATTTTTTCGAAGAGATGCCTGGAAGAAACTCTGGTCGAGATTGTAGTAATTCACCCCTCTTTATTTTAAAAAAAAATTGATATGTAGAGCGTTTTCAAGTCAAGCTTGAGAGATGCCTGTGTTCCCAGTGTATAAACCCTTTCACGCCTTCGTGCACCATACATATCACCCATGCATTATAGGCCCTGACACCATACACATCTACACCATACCACTACTGTCTACATTATACACGTTTGACACGGCCATGTGTCTGCACCATACACACACCTGCCACTTACATACACTATACCTACACACCACATACCTCCCCTACAACACAATCCTGACATAACCTCGACCTTTGACATCTCACCCAAAAGCCAAGTTTTGTCTATGATCCTGCCCGCAAACCTCACCGACAAGATCGCGCCTAAGTAGTAGGCCGCAGACGACACAACACGATCATCAAAAAATACCTTCAGATAGACACAAGTATCGTAGGTCGAAAACCGGTTTGTTAGCTTTTTCCCCTGAGCCAATAAAAGCTGGATAAGAAGAAAAAAAATGTGGTTTAAAATTACGGACATAGCATTTAAAGAAATAAAAGAATGTAGCTGTTTCGCAACAATTTTTTTTGAACTATGAAGTAATTTGATGGATTGTGTCACCTACTAGCCTTGACGAGTTGACGCGTGTACTACGTCACAGTCAAAAGGTTACATACAAATGACGTAATATTATGTTTTGTTAAATTTATGACTCAACATTAAATTAGTAAATTTTCCTGTTTAGTTTATATAAGTAGCATACACGTCCTTGCATTTACCTTCATTAATTTAGTTTAGTTTGTACTTCTCCCCACCCCCTTCCTTCCCTCTTCAAACACTCAATCTATACCGTCTTTATTATACATGTCAATTAGATAAACCCACGCCCCTAACCCAAATCCACGTTTTTTTAATATCAACTCAATTAAAACAGACGTACACTGACGTCTTCTATTCACTGAAATCTTATCAAACAATTTGAAGGGTGCACACTAGTGCGCACTGTCAGCTTTCTTGGTGTGCTTTTATTCTTTTCTACTGACTTTACATAACACGGTGGGTTGGTTACAAGTGGTTGGGGGTCGAGGGCAGTGGCGGATTAAGGGGGGTGCTGAGGGGGCTGCAGCCAGGGGCCCCCGATTTTTAGGGGCCCCCAAAAAAATTGTTGGGTTTTATTTTACTATGGAAACCAATATTTTAATATTTGAATCACAAGCTTATTTCATTTTTTTTTTCAAACATCAAACACGTTAGTATTGATACCATCTGTCATCACCTCCTCCCCAGACATATTGTGGACAGCGTTCACTTATGACAATAAAATTGGTTGATTTTAAAGTTAAAAAACACTTAGGCCTACATCAAGCGAATTCTGACAAATGAGTTTATGATAGACGCCTCTTGAAAAATGCACAGCAATTGACATTTATTCCATCAGATAGGGTCTACATTTTGAATTAGCTCATCTCGCAAGCATCCAGACAAGCAACAATATGGACAAAACCTAGCAATCAATTAAAAAAAATGCCTGACCGTCTTTGCTTACCCGCTACGCTATTAAGAACGGTATGAAAGATGCCTTACATTTTTGTTATTGGAGGTGAGGTTTCGGATAGTCGTTTTTTAGGTATAGGGTATCTAGATCTAGTTATTTTAGATTAAAACTTCCTAGATGCATTTCTTAGCTGCCCATTCGGGCCTGGTGATCATAGGAAATATAAAATAGAGTTCACATAATATTTAGTTTTTCTCTGCAAAGGAGGAGACATTCTGAATAGGTTCTAGATCTACTCCTAGCCGCCTTTAGTTTAAAAATATGAGATAGGTACCCATCTGAGTTGGATGTTCTCGGTTTTGAGCTTGGGATCAGAGCTCGGGACTTTTGGGGTAGTAGTTGTGTGTTCTACCACCTATTGCAAACTCGTAATTTTAAAAAAATCACAATAAGCCACAAACCGTTTGGCCTAATTAACTAGCTTGTAATTTCTATGAAGACTTTTGGCGACTAAGATAGATTTATCTTGAGAATTCAACAAATCATCAATTTATGGAACTAGCACTTTTGACAATTGTGGATGTGTGTTGACGGTGTATGGAAAGGGTGTGGGGGAGGACATCACAATCAAAATCTTTATTGTTTACAACAAAAATAAAACTGCATAAACAATAAAAAAAACGTATAAGGCAGTGCTTGTGTTATTTTAACCCAACTCAATGGGCAATTATGTCATTAAACATATCACACATCATAGAAAACAAATCAACTACTTAAGCACAATCAGATGTACAACTATTGTTCTACTGGTGTCAGCCATCTTCTTCCACACGCTTACACTTACATGCACAGACACACATAAGCTATTGAATAATAATTGCTTAATTAAATTATATGCATATTTGAAAATGTCCATTGTGGTGTCACCCTAATTCATTTAAATGGGCTGTGTCTTTGGTGTCACCCCCCAAACTTTTTGTCGAAAGTCGTCAATTTGTGAAATCATTATATTATTAATCCACATAGAAAAAGCATTTATGAGCATAAATCTCAGGTATTAATTCAAGTGGAAAAATCATAGTATTTGTAGTAAATTATTAAATTTGGATTCAACCCCCCACCCCAAAATTGACGGGTCATTTATTACAATTCTCAAGAAAACCTTTTTCTAAAGCAATTTTTGAAACGTTTAGTTGGTGTCCCCCACCCGGTGATAACTTTAAACTGTCCACAGATAATACTAACGATGTTCATTTATAGTCGTTATAAATACAGCTAGATGTTATATTGTTTTGTATATCGTTATCAGGTTATAATATATATATATATATATATATATATATATATATATATATATATATATATATATATATATATATATATATATATATATATATATATATATATATACACATATATATATCAGGGGCCCCCAAAAAGTTTCAGCTCGGGGCCCCGCCCAAGCTTAATCCGCCCCTGGTCGAGGGGTGTATAATGAATGCAATGTAAATTATGTTGAATCAAGAAGACCTATTTCAACACTCGGTTAGTAGTGAAGACGGTCTCGCCTGGCCAAACTGGAATATTAAAAAATTTGAAAACAGACACGGTCCCTTGATGAAAGAGAGAAAAAAAATGTTTGGGGGAGGGAGGGGGGGGGGTAATGTCACTAAACCTCTGGCTGGGTGAAGTAGGTATGTGGTGATGGTATCTTGTGCTTGGTGGAAAAAAAATACGTCACTTGTTACGCAATAGGCCCTGGCCCCCCCCCCCACTCCTTCACCCTGTACTTCAGCTTAACAGGAACCACAAAAAACTATGACAAGGAAGTTATGCGATGGTGGAGATGTGGCACTCAATAACAAATACAAGTGGTAGCTGCCCAACAAAATATCTAGGATGTAAATATTGGCATATGAGCTGGGCTCATAGAAAATAAGGCCAACAGCACACGCCGCATTATATAGATCAATCGATCACACACATATATATATATATATATATATATATATATATATATATATATATATATATATATATATATATATATATATATATATATATATATATATATATATATATATAAAACCATGTGTGTTCAACATACATATGGTATTTTACAAGAATGTCATATAACTGAGTCATATATAAAGGTGTACACATATCCACTGTACAAATGAATGGAATCTTGAATGAAACCCGAGTTCGCTCGTTTATTATACTTAATTTCTTTACATTTTAGCTGCGACGTATAATGCAACAAATTCAATTAAATCTACGAAAATTTCTCAATAAATCCCCCCCCCCCCCCCATTCCAGAAATAAAGGAGTGCCGTGACTGTTCACACGCGAATTATCTACAATGCTGATTGAAGAAATATCTCCCCTCCCCATTCCCGTTTTACAAGCGCAGCAGACGCCAAACTCTAACTATCGCATGAAGTATGAGTCGAACGGTCCATTTATTGAAGGGGGGAAACATAATTGGGTTATGAATGGGCTGGAAAAGAGGGCTAGTATTGGTACAACTGGTTTGGGGAGCTATTGGGTTGAAGCGTAATATTCCTTGATGACAAAAAATAGAAAATATTTTTTTTTTCTTTTTTTTTCGCTGCAGTTGATTTTTAAAAGGGGAGGTAATTTTATCTCGCACGCGGGGCGAGGTAACTCTTTGTAACTTGGCGCAGTTCTCTCCCAGTGTCGCGTCAGGAGTTCAATCAAGGTGGATAAATTCCGTGTTGACACAAGTGACCAAAGGGGGACGACTGGCCAGTCACGTGACCTGTGATCTCTATCACACCTTGTTGACGAATAGTTGGGAGTCGTGTCCCCTCGCTTAAAACAACCGGTTCAGACGACAGCTGAAAATAGCGTGGGACTGACGAGGAGTGATCGATTTATTGATACGATTCGAGAGGGATCGAATATTTCAACATGGATTGGTTAAATCGTTTGGTGAGTAGGTGATTTAAGTATTTTTACAGTTTTAATGTTGAATCTTAACAGTTTAAAGGGTAACGTGCGTGTAATTAATTAATTAGGAGCTGTAACAGGATCTAGAATCTTGAATCCACATAAGTTCAGTAGTAAATTCTGTATGTGGACTTGATGTAAAAAGTGGTTTGGTGGGTTGTGGGCTATGTTAAAGTATGTTTAGTGTAACTGGTTAAGTGTAACGCTTTGGTGGTTAGTAGGTTGCGTTTTTTTTTTAAACTGGTTAATTTAAAAGTGTTTGATGTGTAGAGGTTTTAAGATTAATTTAACCGGTTTTTGTTAAAAGTAGTTTAGTAGGTAGTAGGCTAAGTTTAACCGGTTAATGTAAACATGGTTTGGTAGGTAGCATGTTAAAAGTATCTTATACACTTATATATTGTAGAAGCGGTACGTAGTGTCTCCTTTAAGGTTAACCAGTTGATGTATAAGTGGCTAATTAGGCTGTAAGTTTAGTATAACTAGTTAAAGTAAAAGTGGTTTATGAGGCTATAAGTTTAGTAGAACTAAATGAAGTAAAAGTTGTTTAGACTATAAGTTTAGTATAACTAGTTGATGTAAAGGTTCTTTGATTAATAGGACCTACCATGTATAGTTATTTCTTATACATCAAGTCAAATATTTAGCTAATACATCAGTGATTGGGTTATATGTTAGCGAAGCTGGTTGTAATATGGAGACTTGACATTTTTTTTTATATCTTAGCTAATACAAATTAACAACTAGATTTTAATTTTAGTTAAACTTGAAGCAAATTTATAATTGGTAATTCATTATTACGTTATGGTAACTATTTATTGAATGTGGGTTGAGATGTGTTGAAATCGGGTTTTTAATATAAGAGGTTTACTCTGATAGAATGTGATGCTCACTAGCAAGTGTTTCCTGTTTGATGAGTGAATGATGAGTGAATGATGAGTGAATGATGGGTGAATGATGGGTGAATGATGAGTGAATGAAGGGTGAATGATGAGCGAATGATGAGTGAATGATAAGTGAATGATGAGTGAATGATGAGTGAATGATGGGTGAATGATGAGTGAATGGTGAGTTGATGATGAGTGAATGATGAGTGAATGATGGGTGAATGATGGGTGAATGATGGGTGAATGATGAGTGAATGATGAGTTGATGATGAGTGAATGATGGGTGAATGATGAGTGAATGATGAGTGGATGATGGGTGAATGATGGGTGAATGATGGGTGAATGATGAGTGAATGATGAGTAGATGATGAGTGAATGATGAGTGAATGATGAGTGAATGGTGGGTGAATGATGGGTGAATGATGGGTGAATGATGAGTGAATGATGAGTGAATGATGAGTTGATGATGAGTGAATGATGAGTAAATGATGAGTGAATGATGGGTGAATGATGAGTGGATGATGGGTGAATGATAGTTGAATGAAGAGTGAATGATGAGTAGATGATGAGTGAATGATAAGTGAATGATGGGTGAATGATGGGTGAATGATGGGTGAATGATGAGTGAATGATGGGTGAATGATGGGTGAATGGTGGGTGAATGATGAGGGAATGATGAGTGAATGATGAGTGGATGATGGGTGAATGATGGGTGAATGATGGGTGAATGATGGGTGAATGATGAGTAGATGATGAGTGAATGATGAGTGGATGATGGGTGAATGATGAGTGGATGATGAGTGATCAGTTGTGCCATCTGAGTGGATCTCTGTGGTCGATGGTGCCAGTTGAGTTGTAGAAATAAACGTGACACCCTCGCCAGTATTTTAATGGACGTCTATGACAACTCACTTACGTCCTGGGCTGTTTTAAAGTCACATGGCATTTAGGGCACGTGACATTTAGGGAAAATGGCATTTAAGGCGCATGCTATCTACGAACATGGGTATTTAGGGAATATGGCATTTAAGGTACATATCATTAAGACACTGTGCATTTAAGGTATATGTCATTTAAGATATGACATTTACTTTATGTACACATTTGAGCACTCAACACTGAGGGTATGCGGCAATTAAGACATGACATCTGTGTATGTAAGGTATATGCCATTTAAGACATTTACTGTACATAAAATTAACAAATTAACACTGAGGTCATATGGCTATTTGGAAGACCAGTCCACTGCCGTAATGTTGTCGTCTGCTGGATTTGCCGGGGTGGGGTAGGGGGGGTAGGACAATTTATGTTTAAACTACCGTCAGATGAGTAGTTGGGTTTAGGTCTTCGTGTCAGTCACGTGCATGTTGATTATAGGATCGAAAACCCTCCTGTGAGCTTCGCGAACTCATTACACGCGTACATGGACATAGTCCTTTACCATACACACATAGACAGTATGGAGTCGGAACTTTTGTGAGAGAAATTTAATGCCTATCACGCGTGCTACAAGAATCGACTATAGGGATGACGTCACCGATACACAGTGACAAAAACTGACAACCCCCCCCCCCACACACACAAACACACACACACACATACACGAGTGACATTGTTATAACTCTGGAACCACTCTTCTAGACGACCTAACTGTCATATTGACCTATGTGACCTCCGCATGCCGAATGTGGTGTGATTCCACCACACCAGCAGGCGCATGACCTATCGTAGCTACAGCTCTGAGGAGTGATGGAAGATGACCTTTGTTTCGGCTGACAAGGTCGGGAGGTGTAACTTCACCCTGGCTTAATATGGAACTCTTCACAAGCTTGACACCTCTATGTGTTTGTTTTTTTCATGACCATAGCAACATGATATCATAGCATAAAAGCAGTATCACTACATAATATAAAGACTCAAAAAGACTTATGTAGCCTGTGTGAGATGCAGACTCTAGAGCCTCTTAGTGAGGTCTTCACCTTTAATACCACAAAACACATATCATAACATAGGCAATGTTAAAGTTTATAGACCCCTAACGTAACTCGCAAATGTTTAAAAATATCCTCTAAGCTAGCCTCCAATCAACATAGCTAGCCAGATCTACATCAATGACTGACCCAGTATGGATGTCTTTACTAAAGAACGACGTACAAAGTTTCCAGGAACCGTAACTAATGCATGTCAAGTTCAACAACTCTGTATGGACGGTCACGTAGATGGGACAGCATAATTTGGGCTCAGATTTGAGGCGAAATATTGAAATTAACTTCTTAATTATAAATTAACGTAAACAGGGAGCAAACACAAAACAATTAATGTATTATTGGTCTACTCGTTTATATATATATATATATATATATATATATATATATATATATATATATATATATATATATATATATATATATATATATATATATATATATATATATATGCATACTTATTTCAAACAAACCCTTGCTAAAATCTCCATCTTTCTATTCTAGTTGTATAAAACTGTTTAACATTTCGTTGACATATATAAGGCTTAAGTAAAGAAGGCCGACATTCAGCTTTAGGGGTGAATTATAAAAAAAATGGTGTCTTTTGTATGGGGTCTGTGTCGTTAGAGGAGAGGGGAGTGGGGGGTTGTTGAGGGGAGGGGGGGGGGCCTTCACGGATGGTTGGTTAAACCAGCAGAGCACATACGCTTCTCGACAAGACGGGAGATGGTCTGGATGTTTGAATATTTGATTTCAATACCGCGATGGTTGGCACACTCAGGTAAATACACGGGCTTTACGATCTCACTTCTTATGGCCGGGGGGAGGGAGGGGGGAGATAAGGGGTAGGGTCGGGGATGGGTTGTAAATTTCTTAAGCTGCGATTAAAAGTTTTTTTTAATGTTTTTTATTTTATAAGCTTGAATTCCACATTTTAATACTCTAACAAATTCATCGTTTTAATTACACTTGTGTGTAATGTTATAGCAATACTTAAAAGAGATTGGCATGGCTTTACTTTCGCTTTTTGTTGTTGGTGTGTGTGTGTGTGTGTGTGTGTGGTAGGTGCAGGTGTGGGGGGGGGGGGGGGTGGCGAAAGGGGTAATCATAGTGTTAGGCTAAAATTCTCAGTCATTAGGGATCACGTTCATAATATATGATATCAAGTGGATTTGGGAATGTTTATCATCTGCGAAATTGTGCTACGCGAGGTAGGTGTGGTAATCTATAGAGCAATGTTAGATAGGCCTGACACGTTGTCTTTTATTTATTTTAAAATTATGTTTTACCAAAGATTTCTGATTGGTTCGTTTTTGAATCACTACATTGACACTACTGGCTAACCGGACACATCATTTATTTTTAAATTTCAAGTTCTAATGAACACCATATTTTCCCTTAAATGACGTGGTATCCGTAATTTATTGTTATTAATCATCCGTCTTGTAAGGAAAAGCCATTCAGCCATTCTTTACGGGGGAAGGCTCTGGTAAAAAAACCTTTTTAATACTCTTTAGAAAACAGTTATTTCTTTACAGCTTTATTAAGATACATCCGCATATGCATTTCCACTAAAAAAATTCGTGGAAAAATCTTGGTAACTATGACAACGGCGGCCATCTTGAAAAAATAACCCCTTCGTAGGTTTTCCACCATCCATAAAATATTATATTTTTAGCCCAATAAATAATGAATTCACAATCTTCTTCCATATTTTGGGGCACTCAGCTAAAAAATTTAAGTGCTTATCTTCAAAATAATTTATTATGAATTTTCAAAATTTGTGTCCGTTCAAAACACTAGTTTTACTGCCACAAAATTCCCCAAAATTAAGTGTTTTAGAACCACTGATCACACCTCTGTCAAGTTTTAGAACCACTGATCACACCTCTGACAAGTTTTAGAACCACTGATCACACCTCTGACAAGTTTTAGAACCACTGATCGCACCTCTGACAAGTTTTAGAACCACCGATCACACCTCTGACAAGTTTTAGAACCACTGATCACACCTCTGAGAAGTTTTAGAAACACTGATCACACCTCTGTCAAGTTTTAGAACCACTGATCACACCTCTGTCAAGTTTTAGAACCACTGATCACACCTCTACACCTCTGACAAGTTTTAGAACCATTGATCACACCTTTGAGAAGTTTTAGAACCACTGATCACATCTCTGAGAAGTTTTAGAACCACTGATCACACCTCTGTCAAGTTTTAGAACCACTGATCACACCTCTGAGAAGTTTTAGAACCACTGATCACACCTCTGTCAAGTTTTAGAACCACTGATCACACCTCTGTCAAGTTTTAGAACCACTGATCACACCTCTGTCAAGTTTTAGAACCACTGATCACACCTCTACACCTCTGACAAGTTTTAGAACCACTGATCACACCTCTGTCAAGTTTTAGAACCACTGATCACACCTCTACACCTCTGACAAGTTTTAGAACCACTGATCACACCTCTGAGAAGTTTTAGAACCACTGATCACACCTCTGTCAAGTTTTAGAACCACTGATCACACCTCTGTCAAGTTTTAGAACCACTGATCACACCTCTACACCTCTGACAAGTTTTAGAACCACTGATCACACCTCTGTCAAGGTTTAGAACCACTGATCACACCTCTACACCTCTGACAAGTTTTAGAACCACTGATCACACCTCTGAGAAGTTTTAGAACCACTGATCACACCTCTGACAAGTTTTAGAACCATTGATCACACCTCTACACCTCTGACAAGTTTTAGAACCACTGATCACACCTCTGTCAAGTTTTAGAACCACTGATCACACCTCTGTCAAGTTTTAGAACCACTGATCACACCTCTGTCAAGTTATAGAACCACTGATCACACCTCTGAGAAGTTTTAGAACCACTGATCACACCTCTGACAAGTTTTAGAACCATTGATCACACCTCTACACCTCTGACAAGTTTTAGAACCACTGATCACACCTCTGTCAAGTTTTAGAACCACTGATCACACCTCTGTCAAGTTTTAGAACCACTGATCACACCTCTGTCAAGTTTTAGAACCACTGATCACACCTCTGACAAGTTTTAGAACCACTGATCACACCTCTGTCAAGTTATAGATCCATTGATCACACCTCTGTCAAGTTTTAGAACCACTGATCACACCTCTGACAAGTTTTACAACCACTGATCACTCCTCTGTCAAGTTTTAGAACCACTGATCACACCTCTGTCAAGTTTTAGAACCACTGATCACATCTCTGTCAAGTTTTAGAACCACTGATCACATCTCTGTCAAGTTTTAGAACCACTGATCACACCTCTGACAAGTTTTAGAACCACTGATTACACTGCCAGCAACAAGTGATGATAAACTTGATGACGGGGCTAGATGATTGACCTACCACTTGTCGGGATATTTAAACTTTATAACCTTTACCCAAGCTCAAGTTTCGCTTGTAAATCTTTACCTCACTCTTGCTGTCAGTGAAGAATTCGGCTACAGCCTTACCCTATTTATAACTTATCTGTCCTGGTATCGTGGGATAGAAAATAGGGAGGGGTTATGGTACTTTTATCTTAGTGAGTAGAGACGTACATAAAAACAACCCAAACATCTGAATTTTATTTGAAGTATTGTGTGTTTAAAAATTAAAACTAAATTCTATAAAATCTTTCATCTATCATTTGCACAATAATTCACTTAATGGCCAAGTTGTATGTGTCTGAAACAAATGATGAACAATGCAGAGGCGTAGCTAAGGGAGGGCGGCTCGGGCGTCGATCGTAGGGGGGGGGGGGCGCCAAACGAGGTAGAAAAAAAAGGAAAAGCTCATTCTGGCAGCATTACAGTCCAAGTTTTAAAAACAATAGACTGCACTTGGCTTTACTTACTTATATAACCGTTTTCTGCATCTATTGTGTGACACTAAAATAAAAACTGTTGAGTGGGGGCGCTTTTTATTTATAAACGGGGGTTGGGGAGTAAAAACAACAACTGATAGTTCGCCCCGGGCTCCGGAATAGGTCGCTACGCCTCTGGTGCAATGGTAAATGGCTTGTCTGTCAATTCGTTGTTGTATACACGTGGAATCTGTCGTTTGTACACATTGCAAGTCTATCTGTTGTATACAGTTTATTCTTGCCGATGTAAACAATCCAGTCGTTCCGATTGGTGCGACGGGAGTGAGTCTTTCGGATGTCTTTCTGTTTTTTTTTTCTGATGTACATAATCGGGTTTTCTGGTGTACACAATTATGTCTTTCTGATTTACACAACTGGGTCAATCCGTCGAGCATGCACACATACGTTTAATACTCCCCTGCTCCCATCACCACCACACCCCCATTATCACTCCCTCTTCCATCCCCCCCCCCCCCCCCCCCCCATGAAAGATGCAACACACGGTGCTTGAAACCTCAGCACAAAAAAAAAAAATAAAAAAAAATAGCACAATCGTGTCATTGAACTCACGGACACAAGACAACAGCACAAAAGACAACAGCACACAAAACAATAGCCCACTCGTGTCAATGAACTCACTGACAACACACGACGCTATTGTTGACACCCACTTGTCTCAATTGATTTCCCGTCACAGTTTTTCAATAATCCACTGAGTTCACCCTGACCTTCTAGTAATCATCACCCATGCGTATCTGTCATGGAATTGTGTCTTAGACTAATCCAATGTAAGTACGAAATCATGGAGCGGTCAACCAAGACCCATAACTCTCGTATTCTTGTGTCAGACACTTGCCTAAAGGGCCCATAACTCTCGCTAAAAATAGCTTGACATGACGTTGTCAACAAGCCCAGCAGGGGAAGTCACTTAAGCTAAATTTATCCATCACAGTGTTGCTTTACACATAAATAACGTTTTGCATACAGTGTGTCGTAACAATAAAGTTACCAGAGTGTTTGGTATCTGACGCGAAGAGAAAACGTATCATGTTTTAAATGTAAGGAATAACTAAACACACACACACATAAACAAACACGCACGCACACACACAACATATATATATATATATATATATATATATATATATATATATATATATATATATACGCGTACTTGAGAGCCTCATCCGCCCATGATTGCGAACATGGCACTTTAGTGTTGCCAATACACTTCACTACCCGACGTGTACTGCTACAATAGTTTTAACACATCATTGAATGCGTTCAACTAACGGACTGTCTGGCACTACCCCCCCCCCGACACACCTGAGTGACTCGTCCAAATCTGACACCTGTTTGACCCTGCCTATATGACCATAGCTCCTGATTCTAATGAATGACCACTACACTTATATCTGACCACCAAATGACGATAATCCAAATCAACCGTACTGTCAGCTTAAGGAAGTCAACCATATACCAGTAGAGCTACTATAAAATTGATTGACTTTAATCTTAGTCTAAGTTCGCTCGCTGAACAAGCCAGTAACAAAACGTAACATCATTGGTAACAAAAACCCAAAACCACTATAAGCATTTACGTCACCGGTTGTTTAAGCTCGTTTGTTGAACCACTACTATTTCTTCTTCTTCATCATTCTTTTAGGTAATGTTGGAAGGGATTTCCAGTCCAACACAATAAATTATTGCGTGTCAAATTTTTATGGGCCATATAAGCCGTTGTCTCCTTTTCAGCCCCCTTTTCTTTCTGGATAAGATTCCATCGCTTTTGTCCAACCGAGGACAAACACCAAGCCAACCGTTTTATCTACAAGATTTGGATGCTATCCCACAGCTTTCGAGTCTCATCTGTCCGGGAGTTCGAACTCGGCACTTTTCGGTTACGCAGTCTTAAGCGTTACCACCTGACCACGCCGACCCACCAACCAGATACTCGACTGATTCCCGACGGAAACAGGGCATTACCCCTCTCCCCGTCAACTAACCCCCCCCCCCCCCCCCGGAGTAATTACCCCCCCCCCCCCCCACAGCTAGGGTTAGAGTTAGGGTCAAGGCTAGGATTAGGGTTAGTGTTATGGTCAAGGTTAAGATTAAGCCAATGTATAGAGTTGGTTTTGGTTTTGTGTTAAGTTTTAGGCTGATGGAATGCTTAGGTTTTGGTCTTTTTCTTAAGGTTAAGATTAAGGGAATATAATTTATAGGTATATAGTTTGAGTTAGAGTTAGGATTCTAACTTGAAGGGGGGGGGGGTAATTCCCCGGGGGAGGGGTAATTGACAGGGGTAATTGCTCGGGGTGGGGGGGGGGGTAAATAAGGGGGGAAATGTCTAGGGGGTAATGTCCTGTAGCCACACCCGACCAACCAACCAACACACATTCTGTCTTCTCTAGTCAAGCTGAAAGTTCGTCTTTTGTTTCCTTATGAGATCAACAATAGCATTCTACACAGCATTCTAATAATTTTTCTTACCTCATTGAATAATAGATGAAAAAACCATTCATGTTTTAGAATTTAAAACTTATTGATTTTTCAAATTACCGAGACACAGAGGCGATACTTTCCAACACACTAAGATGTACGGACCGGCGTTTTCTTTGATAGAGCGCGGACTTCTAACCTAACCCAGAAGTCGTGGGTTCGGATCCCGCGTTCGAGTCTGTAGAACTCATCCAGCTTTTATGTGTATCTGACTCATGCTGGCCACACTATCCCTTCATGTGCCGAGCTCACGGATACATGTGAATTCTACTTCACCTGCCACATTGACCGTTAGGTCCGTGCGAATATCTCTCTCTTTTTACACTAAGATTCAAATATTATGTTATGATATACATATGTATGATACACATAATATAACACAAACTAGGCTAGAACCTAAGCTACACGGGATAGACGAATACCACAGAACCAACCAGACAAGTTATCGATAAGTTAGACCACACCTAATCAATAGGCTAAAGTTCGATCAATATCAACTCTGTCATTTTTTGTTAGCTAGACAAATGATGAGCACCATCACTAAATATTGTGGGTAATGTGGGCTACTCTCGTATTGGTCATCTTTGTATCGTCGTCTTTTCTCTCTTGTAATTTTACCCATCCCCCCCCCCCCTGGTACATTTGCCTCTTACACAGGGGTGGGTGTCACACAACCTCTTTCATAAGGGTATGTGTCCCACAACCTCTTACATAGGGGTGTGTGTGTGCCACAACCTCTAACATAGGGTTGTGTCCCCCAAAAACTCTTACATAGGGGTGTGTGTCTCACAATCTCTTACACAATGGTGTGTGTCTCACAACCTCTTACATAGGGGTGTGTCCTTCCCCCACAACCTCTTACATAGGGGTGTGTGTGTGCCACAACCTCTTACATAGGGGTGTGTGTGTGTGCCACAACCTCTTACATAGGGGTGTGTGTCCCACAACCTCTTACATAGGGGTGTGTGTCTCACAATCTCTTACACAATGGTGTGTGTCTCACAACCTCTTATATAGGGGTGTGTCCTTCCCCCACAACCTCTTACATAGGGGTGTGTGTGTGTGCCACAACCTCTTACATAGGGGTGTATGTCCCACAACCTCTTACATAGGGGTGTGTGTCTCACAATCTCTTACACAATGGTGTGTGTCTCACAACCTCTTATATAGGGGTGTGTCCTTCCCCCACAACCTCTTACATAGGGGTGTGTGTGTGTGCCACAACCTCTTACATAGGGGTGTATGTCCCACAACCTCTTACATAGGGGTGTATGTCCCAACCTCTTACATATTGGTATGTGTTTCACAAACTCTTACATAGTGTTGTGTGTCTGTCCCCCAACCTCTTACATAGTAGGTCTGTCCCCACAATATTTTACATAGGTTTATGTGTCTCACAACTTAAGAATCGCTGCTGTTGTTGTCAGATAGTATTGGACGTCACAAGTGACTTCTATAATCCAAACGGGAATAAGATTAAGCAGGCTTACGGTAATCTCTACTGATAGTTATCTATCAAGATAAAAAAAACACAACTAGCTAGACTTGAAACCCTACATAGGGTAATGTGGTCGTTGGGTCTCAGCACAATAAATTATATTATGGCTTCTCTCTCTCGATAGTTGGAGAGACTAGCCCAGGACAGAGATGCCCGGAAAGCTCCTGTCAACGGCCTATGTACCAGGAGGGGCGATAGGCAAACCTATCCTAACCTTCTCTCTCTCTATATATACGATATCCCCCCATGTTACCAGCCGCTTGACTCGTGAGTTTCCGACGGGTTTTTACTACTCACCCCAATTCACCTCACCACCTGGTTTGGACATGAGGGTCAGTTCGGTCAGGGACGACCTCCTGTCAGGATTCCGATTCCGACCTTGCTACCTAAAGGCCATTAGCATGAACATGATGTCCTTTAAGGATAGGCATCACCCGAAAAGTGAAATTCTTTATTTATAAACTTATGATGTTAATATTTTTACACCATTATTATGCATATATGAATACGAGTAAGAAAATATAATTCAAAATTGTTTGGTTACCTTAAAATGGCCTTGAAATTGGGTTAACTTAGAATAAATGGATACCAGAGCGTTAATTAATTAATGATAGTTAATGGGGTGTAATTGATAGTTAACACTTAAAGAACTAATCTTCACCTTGTTATATCGCTCTTTATTTTTTTCTGTCAGGTATTTGTCGTCTGTTATCATAGTTTATGTATCACCATCTATATCGTTCTCACTACTTTACACTCAACCAACTTATCATCAACATAATTATTGGCCGAGTCTATGTAAGCTATTTCAAATTTTATTATCGCCCTTAACAATGTAGTATAGAGGCGTAACTAGGGTAGAGCTGGTGGGGTGGCCGCCCCGGGCACTGACCGTAGGAAGGCGGCAAACGGGGAAGAAAAATAAAATAAAAAGCTTATTTTGAACTGCATTACACAGTCGAAAATGTCAACAAGAGATTGTGTGACATGTGCATGATGGTTCAGGCCGGGTTTCGATTTTTACATTTTTCGCTGACAATATTTTGTTGATTTTATTTCCCGCCTGTATCAATAAGGAAATGTAAATATAAAAATACTCATTAGTTTGAATTGTTTTATGCACGTTTCGAAATATAGGCTACATCGGTTTGTGAAAAAAAAATATATGTAACTTTTACAAAAAAAATCTGCAAAATACTTCTCCATTCTATCTCCGTCGAATGTTTTCCAAAAACGATGTCATACTCAAAAGACAGCCGTGTCCTATCTCCTAGGACTAACCCTCCCGTCAAATCCCCATTAAGTCAACTTCAGCTCCTCCCTCCCTTATCAGTTGTCAACTACAGGGGTATTTAATCTCATTCATGTCCCCATTAGAACATGCCACAGGGGGTCGTCGAAACCACGGACATATTAGAGGATTCTAGCGCAAGCATAAGAAATATATATATATATATATATATATATATATATATATATATATATATATATATATATATATATATATATATATGCATATCAAATACATTTATTTTTTATATAAGTCTATAATATTTATAGATTATATAAAATATAGGCCAATACATACATATATATATATATATATATATATATATATATATATATATATATATATATATATATATATATATATATATATATATATATATATATATATATATATATATGAACATTATATCCATATATATATATATACATATATATATATATATATATATATATATATATATATATATATATATATATATATATATATATATATATGTATATATATATATATATATATATATATATATATATATATATATATATATATATATATATATATATATATGCAGAAAGTATGAGAGGAAGTGAGATATCACTAACTAAAATACTACATCTCTACACCATTAACCACTAGAAGGGGGCGGGTGCACTAGCCGTGCAAAATACTTCGGTTATGTAAGCGACACACACCACTAACCAAACACAGATTAACGTGTTGGGTGTAGTCGCTGGCCTATACTCTGGCAATGGTTAGGGGCAGAGGTAGGGGTGGGGGATATGTGGGGGGGGGGGGGTCGTCAAAGGGCTGGAGTACTTGCGACGAAAATAAGCTGATTGGGGATTAATTCTTCATGGGGTATCGATCTTCGATCAATCGATGGGACGAAACGATTCGTTTGATTGACTTTTTTTTTATAAATGCTGGTTCGGAACAATTTTCTGTTTTCCCTGCTCCAACAGAACCTTCTCGCGAGTCAACAGAGGATGGCACTAATATGCAAAACACTTCACGTCCATAATACGTGGTGTGTTTAGTGTATATATGTAACGTGTATATATGTATATATGTATATATGTATATATGTATATATGTATATATGTATATATGTATATATGTATATATGTATATATGTATATATGTATATATGTATATATGTATATATGAATATATGTATATATGTATATATGTATATATGTATATATGTATAAATGTATATATGTATATATGTATATATGTATATATGTATATATGTATATATGTATATATGTATATATGTATATATGTATATATGTATATATGTATATATGTATATATGTATATATGTATATATGTATATATGTATATATGTATATATGTATATATGTATATATGTATATATGTATATATGTATATATGTATATATGTATATATGTATATATGTATATATGTATATATGTATATATGTATATATGTATATATGTATATATGTATATATGTATATATGTATATATGTATATATGTATATATGTATATATGTATATATGTATATATGTATATATGTATATATGTATATATGTATATATGTATATATGTATATATGTATATATGTATATATGTATATATGTATATATGTATATATGTATATATGTATATATGTATATATGTATATATGTATATATGTATATATGTATATATGTATATATGTATATATGTATATATGTATATATGTATATATGTATATATGTATATATGTATATATGTATATATGTATATATGTATATATGTATATATGTATATATGTATATATGTATATATGTATATATGTATATATGTATATATGTATATATGTATATATGTATATATGTATATATGTATATATGTATATATGTATATATGTATATATGTATATATGTATATATGTATATATGTACATATGTACATATGTATATATGTATATATGTATATATGTACATATGTATATATGTATATATGTATATATGTATATATGTATATATGTATATATGTATATATGTATATATGCATATATGTATATATGTATGTATATATATATATATATATATATATATATATATATATATATATATATATATATATATATATATATATATATATATATGTATATATATATATATATATATGTATGTAAACACGCGTATGGACATGTAAGTATGCATCGATATTTTACTAAAATACCCACAACGTCATCTTGTTATTATTATTTAAAACTATTTTTACCACTTGCTTATGGCTATGACAGATAAAGAGTGGGTTCACTGCATACAGCTACACCAACATTCCTTAGCTCTTGCATGACGCCCCCCCCCCTACCCCCCCCCCCCCCCCCCCCTACCTATGTGTTGGATGTGAAGTTAACATACATCATCACGTTTTGTATGATCGCTCAAGCGGTTCACATCTACAGCCCAGAGCCCCTTCGTTCTATTTTTTTTTTGTTTTGTTATTTAGGCTCATATCTACTTACCACAACCTTTTTACGCAGCTCTGTAGGTCTGGCCTGCTGAAACACTTGACAGCGGTTGTTTCTTTCGGTGACTATTTAAACGTCTATTGTGGCGAACGGGAGGCCTGATTTGTAATGCGTGGTTAAGTTGTTTTGTTCAGATGTTTCGTAGGTTTTTTAAAACGTGAAACAGCTTTTATCATTTAAACGTTTTTTTTTTTTTGGTTAAAAAAAACACCACCTTGTCATCATCATGTTTAACAAAATCATATTTATCGTTATCTTTATCTTTATGATCATTAAAATTATTATCACCAGTTTTATCAAAAGTAGCATCAGGATCAGGATACATTTTATGTATCGTCTTTATAACTATTATCAGTATATTGAGTCTTTTGTAGTACATATGGATGCCCTCCCCCTCCTCCTATCTCTCATAATACCAGTCAAAATTATAAGCCCTACATGTTAAATTCTGTTAAAAATTTCATCAAATCTTCTTTCAGCCTCAATAGGCTTGAAAAGCTGGTTCTAAATTATTCCAAATGGTTGTTGCCAGAAAGCATATTTTTCAACCAAAGTTGAATATTTTATAAATTTTGTAAAATAAGTACAAAATGACTTCCTGTTTTATTAAGGCTAGAAATATTCAAACAAATAATTACCAGTAATTTAACTTGTAATTTGTATTAGTAGAGTCAGTGTGTTGTGGTGATAGGGGGTGTTATGTTATTTAATGTAAATAAACTTTAAGGTTATACCCCATTGACGGCTATTGTGTATTTTATTATGTAAAACATTTATTGTGGCTTTCGTTGTTTAACTTTTCCTGGCCAGTCCAGTTCAGTTCAATTTGGGCTTGAGGGTTTTCTTTTTTTTTAAGTATTTGAATTGATAAATAAATTCTAAACGGCTTTTCAAGTACTTATATTCAATACAAAATATGAAAATGCGTGTAATCGATGGTTACTAAAAAGCTTTAATTTTTAAAAATGTAGCTATAATTTTATCACTTGCCATATTTTTACAAAGATTTTATAAAGATTTAGTATGATTACATAGACTTTTAAGCCTATTGTCCCATACACAATTCTCCGTGTTCCTTTACTGCTTGTTACTACCACTTTATCCTTACATCACGAGAGGATTGTACTTTTTTTTTTGGTAAATCGAATGGAACATTTGTAACATAAAAAATTATTATCGTCATGAGAAGGGAAGTAATCACGTGAATTAAGGGACGTAATCGCATGTGTTAAGAGAAGTTATTACACTTTCCCATTGCTAGTTGAGGTTAAAACATAATATTCCATTAACGCTTATAATTGAATTATAGAAATATAAATTAATTTAAAAAGAATAATTTATAAGTAAATTTTTTCATTCAAAGCAAAGCGCTTATAAAAGATTTTTTTTTTTTCGTTCTGATAAAACCAGCGATTAAATGACAATGTTTAACCAACATGAACAACTACGTTTTATCTAATGTATTCCTTCGTCCAAATCAATGTGAAAGTTTTCTATTAAAAAAAAATAATGTTCTATTGTAGGTCATTGTCTATGCTAGATTGTTATTAGTGTAGGAAATTTGCCTTTTGTATATCACCCCTTAATCGTAGGTCAGGGCAGTTATTAAACAGTATGATTATGTCATCGACTAAAACAGCACATATGGTACAGCGTATAAAATGTAGTGAAGAATTCAGGTTTGAATTATTAGTTAAGCTAGAGAACGTGCCGGGGTTACTGGCTTATAAAACCCACATTTTAGCCATCAGTCTTGATATTGTTATGGCAAAACATCCTCCCTATCCAACCCTTCAACACCTAACAAAATTCTCGACGCCATGTCCACCAACCTGCCACCCCTCTGGTATAATGCACTCTTCCATGTCTTCCTTCATCCCGCGTCACTAAATCATTAGTGAATTTACCTTTCACGCTCGTGAATTAATTAGCCAGGGTTAATTGTTGCTGTATTAAAATATGACATGAAAATGGTAATTAAATTTTACAGCATACTTTACCCGACAAACTGAGAAAATGTATACATCTTTCCCGCCCGCAGTAGCGTAGCGAGGGGGGACGACATATGTCCCCGGGCGCCGACCCTAGGGGGCGCCAAAATGGGTTGGAAAAATAAAATGAAAGGTTGTGGGGGGTGCAAATCGAAAGTTTGAGGGGGGGGGGGTGCAAATCGAAAGTTTGAGGGAGGAGAGGTGCAAATCGAAAAGTTTGTCCCCGGGCGCCGGGAAGGGTCGCTACGCCTCTGCCCGCCCGGTAATAATTGTACAGATACGAAGAGTAAAAAATGTATAAAGCAGATGCTTCAGATGGTAATCTAATAATGTTGGCCCGACTAATGGGGAGTTGTTTTAGTATACTCAGGTGCTGTTAATGTTAACATTTTAGGAATTAACGAAACGGATGAGAATATTAACCTTTTGGCGATAGTTAAATACACAAGGCACGATTTGTTTTAGCTCTTTTGTACATATACCTAAGACCATACCAAAAAATTAATCTAGAATACATTGCAATATGTTTCTATTACAGAAAAAAAAACTTAGTTCTAAACAACATTCAAATCAATTTTAAACAAAATTATGGTATTTTTTCCAGTTACAATTGAATTATAACTTTTACTTAGACTCTAAAACTCTAACCCAATGTTGATGTCCAAAAAGAAATATTTTTTTCCCACACCATTCCCCCTCCCCCAATCCCCACCCCTCTATATAAAAAAAGTGCCGCTCCTGTAGACTACTGCTCCCCTCTCAAACAACCACAACTACGCTTCTGCTTGAAGAAAAAATCTCCTCGGAGTATGTGTTCATATCTTGTACATATTGCATTTATTTGAATCACCTGCAATTAAATTCCTTTACACATGTCATATCTACCCCCTCCCCCCCCTTTCTCTAACAAGAACGTGCGTTTAGTACTGGGTATCAACGCTAACCTCCATACAAATTAATTGGTTGTGGCCGATTTTAATATCGTTGAGGCACTGGTGACGTCTGTCTAATTTAAACAAAAACTATAATTAAAAAATCCAAATGGATAAACAATAAGTTACTCCCCACACCCCCTTCCCATCAAACCCTCCCCCAGTGGCGTCGCTAGGTAGGGTGTCACCTGGTGCGGCACTTCGTGGTGTTACCCTCCCCCCCAAGGAAACAAAGTATATATATATATATATATATATATATATATATATATATATATATATATATATATATATATATATATATATATATATATATATATATATATATATATATATGTATGTATGTGTGTGTGTGTGTGTGTGTGTGCAGGGCCGGCGCTACCTAAATGGCGAACTAGGCGGTCGCCTAGGGCGCCATCCCTAAAGGGGCGCAAAAGGTTTAATTGCTATTATCAAAAAGTACCTAATAACTAATAACTTTTATAAAGGAGTAGGCCTAGCGATCTATTGGTAGAACCCAGGACGAACTTTCAATTTTGCACTCCCACCCCAAAATTAGGTCTATATAGGCCTATATTTATTCGCGATGGTGAAAATGCAACCCCACATCCCTAATTTGGAAAGGTCGGGGCGCTTTTTACCAATCACTGCCTTTTTAATTTGGTGTCACACAATTAATGTAGAAAACGATTAAATAAGTTCGTTATTTAAATTTCGAACATTTCAAACGGTTATTTAATTAAACTTTAGTTTTTTACGAATCTATATTACCACTCTTTAAGTATTAATATAAAAAATTAAATAGAATGGAATTTATAACTAACCGTAAACTTTGTTATTTCATATATAAGTATTTTATCAAAATCGTAGATCCGTATCAACTTTTGAGCGATTTCCGATAACCGGAAGTGGTACTTTTCCTACTTTGAATTTTTCAAAAGCCTATAATTTGAGTACTATTTCAGATAGATAAATGAAATTTCACATGTAAGTAAAAGATCTAATTTCTCTACCTTCTGTCAAATTTTGAGTAATTTCCGTTGAACGGAAGTACTAATTTACGCTATTTCCGATTTCTCAAAAACGCATGTAAATTTATAAAGTACTAATACTAATACTATTATGCACATTTTGTTTTGGCGTTCGCTTGGTGCGCAATTCTTTTTTCTATGAGATTCTATTCTATTTTTAAAAGTTTAAGTAATTAAAAATCATGTCTACATTCCAAGTTATATAAGAATATTCGAGAATGTTTAGGGGAGATCACTTCCGGTTTATTTAAGTTTAAATTAATCAATAATCCTAGCAACGTCTAAAACAGTTACCCGTGTTTGATTATATGAATTTAAGGGATCCAAAACTTTAAAAATTCATAAACAACGAGACGACAGCGACACTTCCAACGAATTTCAAAGAATGTCATAGTAATTGAATGGAAGTATTTTGTAATAAAGCTACCGTTTTTAAACTTTCAAACAAAACCCACAGTTAAGTATTCAATAAGTACATTATATTGTTTTCAAAAAGTTACATAGCTAATATAAATTTTTTTATATAATTGCTAAGGAATGAAATTTAGATCGTTTTATTGGGAATTTTAAGCATGTCTTAGTTGCACTTGGTTATTTAACTATTCTTGAGAAAGTTATTTCCCTGGAAAAAAATTTTAGTGTTTGGATTTTTCAAATGGGAGATAATTCGTTGCTTAACTTTACATCCATTTCAAATTCCTGCACCTTAGGTTGACAGCTTATTTATAAATACAACTTTAAGTTATTATTTGCTATTGTAAAAATTATATAGAGCAAAATAGTTTTGTAAGTTTCTTTTAGCATTACCAAGTTAAAAAACAAACACCCTCCCCACACCCCATTCCCATCACACCCTCCACACGCCCCATTCCCATCACACCCTCCCCACACCCCCTTCTCATCACACCCTCCCCACACCCCATTCCCATCACACCCTCCAAACGCCCCATTCCCATCACACCCTCCCCACACCCCCTTCTCATCACACCCTTCCCATCACACCCTTCTCATCACACCCTCCCCACACCCCCTTTCCCATCGCACCCTCCCCACACCCCCTTCTCATCACGCCCTCCCCACACCCTTCCCATTACACCCTCCCCACACCCTCCCCACACCCTTCCCATCACAACCTTCCCATCACACCCTCCCCACACCCTTCCCATCACACCCTCCCCACACCCTCCCCACACCCTTCCCATCACACCCTCCCCACACCCTTCCCATCACACCCTCCCCACACCCTTCCCATCACACCCTCCCCACACCCTTTCCGATCACACCCTCCCCACACCCTTCCCATCACACCCTCGCCACACCCTTCCCATCGCACCCTCCCCACACCCTTTCCCATCACACCCTCCCCACACCCCCTTCTCATCACACCTTTCCCATCACACCCTCCCCACACCCTCCCCACACCCCCTTCTCATCACACCCTTCCCATCACACCCTCCCCACACCCTTCCCATCGCACCCTCCCCACACCCTTTCCGATCACACCCTCCCCACACCTTTCCCATCACACCCTCCCCACACCCTTCCCATCGCACCCTCCCCAAACCCTTCCCATCGCACCCTCCCCACACCCTTTCCCATCACACCCTCCCCACACCCTCCCCACACCCCCTTCTCATCACACCCTTCCCATCACACCCTCCCCACACCCTTCCCATCGCACCCTCCCCACACCCTTTCCGATCACACCCTCCCCACACCTTTCCCATCACACCCTCCCCACACCCTTCCCATCGCACCCTCCCCACACCCTTTCCGATCACACCCTCCCCACACCCTTTCCGATCACACCCTCCCCACACCCTTCCCATCACACCCTTCCCATCACACCCTCCCCACACCCTTTCCCATCACACCCTCCCCACACCCTCCCCACACCCCCTTCTCATCACACCTTTCCCATCACACCCTCCCCACACCCCTTCTCATCATACCCTTCCCATCACACCCTCCCCACACCCTTCCCATCACACCCTCCCCACACCCTTTCCGATCACACCCTCCCCACACCCTTCCCATCACACCCTCCCCACACCCTTCCCATCACACCCTCCCCACACCCTTCCCATCACACCCTCCTCACACCCTCCCGACACCCTTCCCATCGCACCCTCCCCACACCTTTCCCATCACACCCTCCCCACACCCTTCCCATCGCACCCTCCCCACACCCTTTCCCATCACACCCTCCCCACACCCTCCCCACACCCCCTTCTCATCACACCTTTCCCATCACACCCTCCCCACACCCCCTTTCCCATCGTACCCTCCCCACACCCCCTTCTCATCACACCCTCCCCACACCTCCTTCTCATCACACCTTTCCCATCACACCCTCCCCACACCCTCCCCACACCCTTCCCATCGCACCCTCCCCACACCCTTTCCGATCACACCCTCCCCACACCTTTCCCATCGCACCCTCCCCACACCCTTTCCCATCACACCCTCCCCACACCCTTCCCATCGCACCCTCCCCACACCCCCTTCCCATTACCCCTTTCTCATCACACCCTCCCCACACCCCCTTCTCATCACAAGCTCCCCACACCCCTTTCTCATCACACCCTCAAGACACCCCTTTCCCATCACACCCTCAAGACACCCCTTTTCTATCACACCCTCCCCACACCCCTTTCCTATCACACCCTCCCCACACCCCTTTCCCATCACACCCTCCCCACACCCCTTTCCCATCACACCCTCCCCACACCCCCTTCTCATCACACCCTCCCCACACCCCCTTCTCATCACACGCTCCCCACACCCCTTTCTCATCACACCCTCAAGACACCCCCTTCTCATCACACCCTCCCCACACCCCTTCTCATCACACGCTCCCCACACCCCTTTCTCATCACACCCTCAAGACACCCCCTTCTCATCACACCCTCCCCACACCCCTTCTCATCACACGCTCCCCACACCCCTTTCTCATCACACCCTCAAGACACCCCCTTCTCATCACACCCTCCCCACACCCCCTTCTTATCACACCCTCCCCACACCCCTTTCTCATCACACCCTCAAGACACCCCCTTCTCATCACACCCTCCCCACACCCCCTTCTTATCACACCCTCCCCACACCCCTTTCCCATCACACCCTCCCCACACCCTCCCCACACCCCCTTCTCATCACACCCTTCCCATCACACCCTCCCCACACCTTTCCCATCACACCCTCCCCACACCTTTCCCATCACACCCTCCCCACACCCTTCCCACACCCCCTTCTCATCACACCCTTCCCATCGCACCCTCCCCACACCCTCCCCACACCCTTCCCATCACACCCTCCCCACACCCTTCCCATCGCACCTTCCCCACACCCTCCCCACACCCTTCCCATCACACCCTCCCCACACCCTTCCCATCGCACCCTCCCCACACCCTTCCCATCACACCCTTCCCATCGCACCCTCCCCACACCCTCCCCACACCTTTCCCATCACACCCTCCCCACACCTTTCCCATCACACCCTCCCCACACCCTTCCCATCGCACCCTCCCCACACCCTTCCCATCACACCCTTCCCATCGCACCCTCCCCACACCCTCCCCACACCCTTCCCATCACACCCTTCCCATCGCACCCTCCCCACACCCTCCCCACACCCTTCCCATCACACCCTCCCCACACCCTTCCCATCGCACCCTCCCCACACCCTTCTCATCACACCCTTCCCATCACACCCTCCCCACACCCTCCCCACACTCTTCCCATCACACCCTCCCCACACCCTTCCCATCGCACCCTCCCCACACCCTTTCCGATCACACCCTCCCCACACCCTTCCCATCGCACCCTCCCCACACCCTTCCCATCGCACCCTCCCCACACCCTTTCCGATCACACCCTTCCCATCACACCCTCCCCACACCCTTCCCATCGCACCCTCCCCACACCCTTTCCGATCACACCCTCCCCACACCCTTCCCATCGCACCCTCCCCACACCCTTTCCGATCACACCCTCCCCACACCCTTCCCATCACACCCTTCCCATCACACCCTCCCCACACCCTTCCCATCGCACCCTCCCCACACCATTTCCGATCACACCCTCCCCACACCCTTCCCATCACACCCTTCCCATCACACCCTCCCCACACCCTTCCCATCGCACCCTCCCCACACCCTTTCCGATCACACCCTCCCCACACCCTTCCCATCACACCCTTCTCATCACACCTTCCCCACACCCTTCCCATCGCACCCTCCCCACACCCTTTCCGATCACACCCTCCCCACACCCTTCCCATCGCACCCTCCCCACACCCTTCCCATCACACCCTCCCCACACCCTTTCCCATCGCACCCTCCCCACACCCTTTCCGATCACACCCTTCCCATCACACCCTCCCCACACCCTTCCCATCGCACCCTCCCCACACCCTTCCCATCACACCCTCCCCACACCCTTCCCATCACACCCTCCCCACACCCTTCCCATCGCACCCTCCCCACACCCTTCCCATCACACCCTCCCCACACCCTCCCCACACCCTTCCCATCACACCCTCCCCACACCCTCCCCACACCCTTCCCATCGCACCCTCCCCACACCTTTCCCATCACACCCTCCCAACACCCTTCCCATCGCACCCTCCCCACACCCTTTCCCATCACACCCTCCCCACACCCTCCCCACACCCTCCCCACACCCTTCCCATCACACCCTCCCCACACCCTCCCCACGCCCTTCCCATCGCACCCTCCCCACACCTTTCCCATCACACCCACCCCACACCCTTCCCATCGCACCCTCCCCACACCCTTTCCCATCACACCCTCCCCACACCCTCCCCACACCCCCTTCTCATCACACCTTTCCCATCACACCCTCCCCACACCCCCTTTCCCATCACACCCTCCCCACACCCCCTTTACCATCACACCCTCCCCACACCCCCTTTCCCATCACACCCTCCCCACACCCCCTTTCCCATCGCACCCTCCCCACACCCCCTTCTCATCACACCTTTCCCATCACACCCTCCCCACACCCTCCCCACACCCTTCCCATCGCACCCTCCCCACACCCCCTTCTCATCACACCTTTCCCATCACACCCTCCCCACACCCTCCCCACACCCTTCCCATCACACCCTCCCCACACCTTTCCCATCACACCCTCCCCACACCCTCCCCACACCCTTCCCATCGCACCCTCCCCACACCTTTCCCATCGCACCCTCCCCACACCTTTCCCATCACACCCTCCCCACACCCTCCCCACACCCTTCCCATCGCACCCTCCCCACACCCCCTTCCCATTACCCCTTTCTCATCACACCCTCCCCACACCCCCTTCTCATCACAAGCTCCCCACACCCCTTTCTCATCACACCCTCAAGACACCCCTTTCCCATCACACCCTCAAGACACCCCTTTTCTATCACACCCTCCCCACACCCCTTTCCTATCACACCCTCCCCACACCCCTTTCCCATCACACCCTCCCCACACCCCTTTCCCATCACACCCTCCCCACACCCCCTTCTCATCACACCCTCCCCACACCCCCTTCTCATCACACGCTCCCCACACCCCTTTCTCATCACACCCTCAAGACACCCCCTTCTCATCACACCCTCCCCACACCCCTTCTCATCACACGCTCCCCACACCCCTTTCTCATCACACCCTCAAGACACCCCCTTCTCAACACACCCTCCCCACACCCCCTTCTTATCACACCCTCCCCACACCCCTTTCTCATCACACCCTCAAGACACCCCCTTCTCATCACACCCTCCCCACACCCCCTTCTTATCACACCCTCAAGACACCCCCTTCTCATCACACCCTCCCCACACCCCTTTCCCATCACACCCTCAAGACACCCCTTTCCTATCACACCCTCCCCACACCCTCCCCACACCCTCCCCACACCCCTTTCCCATCACACCCTCCCCACACCTCATCGTTACCAAAACTGTTAGAATATGTCGGATGACGTTTGGTTACGGCTCACACAAGTTAAAGTTTTTGGTAAACGATATTCGAACTTAGCAACAGTAATTTCCTGATTTACTTCCCTTTTACCAGAGCATTTCGTAGAATGGTTTTAGGACAACTAGGTTGACTTGTCATTTTAGTATCCCATTGGCTGGCATATGGTCTTTAACATACTGTTTAGGTATCCCAATGGCAGGCATATGGTCTTTAACATACTGTTTAGGTATCCCAATGGCTGGCATATGGTCTTTAACATTCTGTTTAGGTATCCCAATGGCTGGCATATGGTCTTTAACATTCTGTTTAGGTATCCCAATGGCTGGCATATGGTCTTTAACACACTGTTTAGGTATCCCAATGGCTGGCATATGGTCTTTAACATACTGTTTAGGTATCCCAATTGCTGGCATATGGTCTTTAACACTGTTTAGGTATCCCAATGGCTGGCATATGGTCTTTAACATACTGTTTAGGTATCCCAATAGCGCTGACCACATCATCCCTTCTTATGTCTTATGCTCAGGTCAAGAAACTTATGAACTCTATCTGGCCAATGGTTCATAGGTCTAAAGAGGAATCCTTACTTTATGTAGCCTAATGAATGAGACTGTCAATGCACATTATAATGATTTACACAGTGTGATAGTAGCCTTGTGGTTGGGACAGTGGGAGTGTAGCCTTGTGGTTGGGACAGTGGGAGTGTAGCCTTGTGGTTGGGACAGTGGGAGTGTAGCCTTGTGGTTGGGACAGTGGGAGTGTAGCCTTGTGGTTGGGACAGTGGGAGTGTAGCCTTGTGGTTGGGACAGTGGGAGTGTAGCCTTGTGGTTGGGACAGTGGGAGTGTAGCCTTGTGGTTGGGACAGTGGGAGTGTAGCCTTGTGGTTGGGATAGTGGGAGTGTAGCCTTGTGGTTGGGACAGTGGGAGTGTAGCCTTGTGGTTGGGACAGTGGGAGTGTAGCCTTGTGGTTGGGACAGTGGGAGTGTAGCCTTGTGGTTGGGACAGTGGGAGTGTAGCCTTGTGGTTGGGACAGTGGGAGTGTAGCCTTGTGGTTGGGACAGTGGGAGTGTAGCCTTGTGGTTTAGACAGTGGGAGTGTAGCCTTGTGGTTGGGACAGTGGGAGTGTAGCCTTGTGGTTGGGACAGTGGGAGTGTAGCCTTGTGGTTGGGACAGTGGGAGTGTAGCCTTGTGGTTGGGACAGTGGGAGTGTAGCCTTGTGGTTGGGACAGTGGGAGTGTAGCCTTGTGGTTGGGACAGTGGGAGTGTAGCCTTGTGGTTGGGACAGTGGGAGTGTAGCCTTGTGGTTGGGACAGTGGGAGTGTAGCCTTGTGGTTGGGACAGTGGGAGTGTAGCCTTGTGGTTGGGACAGTGTAGCCTTGTGGTTGGGACAGTGGGAGTGTAGCCTTGTGGTTTAGACAGTGGGAGTGTAGCCTTGTGGTTGGGACAGTGGGAGTGTAGCCTTGTGGTTGGGACAGTGGGAGTGTAGCCTTGTGGTTGGGACAGTGGGAGTGTAGCCTTGTGGTTGGGACAGTGGGAGTGTAGCCTTGTGGTTGGGACAGTGGGAGTGTAGCCTTGTGGTTTAGACAGTGGGAGTGTAGCCTTGTGGTTTATTTAGACAGTGAGAGTGTAGCCTTGTGGTTTAGACAGTGGGAGTGTAGCCTTGTGGTTGGGACAGTGGGAGTGTAGCCTTGTGGTTGGGACAGTGGGAGTGTAGCCTTGTGGTTTAGACAGTGGGAGTGTAGCCTTGTGGTTGGGACAGTGGGAGTGTAGCCTTGTGGTTGGGACAGTGGGAGTGTAGCCTTGTGGTTGGGACAGTGGGAGTGTAGCCTTGTGGTTGGGACAGTGGGAGTGTAGCCTTGTGGTTGGGACAGTGGGAGTGTAGCCTTGTGGTTGGGACAGTGGGAGTGTAGCCTTGTGGTTGGGACAGTGGGAGTGTAGCCTTGTGGTTGGGACAGTGGGAGTGTAGCCTTGTGATTGACGCCTCTCATATACATGCTCCACAAGTGAATATAACCTTATTCTATCAGATATTTTAGGCATTTCACACATACACCTTTTGATGACGTAATAACAGCATGACATCTGTCGATAGTATATCGTATTTCAATTAAAAATGCAGAAAGGGGAGGGGTGGGGTGGACATGTTACCGTCCAGAAGACAAGGAAGGATTAAATAAAAGAAAGAACGTCACGTGGTGGGTGGAGGTGGGGGGGGGGGGCGGGACTTTGGGTGTTATTTGTTCGGTTGTTTTTTGTTTGCCTTGGAGTCTGGGCTTGCAATGATGTAGAAATCACGTTTAGTGACGTCATTTAGACACATAGAATATTTGTCTCCCTACCTGTGCATATAGCAGTGCCGACCCCACTACCTGTGTAGAATAACGAACGCCCCCGTTATGCAAATCTTAGATAACATACACGATAACTTAAAACCAAACGGAAATCACACAGCTATACCACCCGCATTCGGTCCTTTCATGCTCATATAATCTGCTTCATACGTGCTGAATTTAAAAAAAACATATAATCTGCTTCATACGTCCTGAATTAAAAAAAAACACTTCATTTATGAAAAAAAAAATATATATCACCTTGCTAGGAATCTGAAATATATTAAAAAAATTTTTAGTCTCATTTCCAAGGACATTATCGAAAAAATAGAGCATAAAAAGGTTGTGACAAGATTGTCATTTTGCCTGCAATTGTTTGTTGACCTGTGCTCAAAAGGCTGAATACTCCTGTTATATGTGACAAATATTTAACCGGCATGCCACATTGGCTAATTTAAAACCGAAAATATTTAACTCGCGATGTAATTTTTTAATATTCTCTTCAGCTTGTTACACAATCCTTTGTAAACTGCATTAAATGAACTCCCCCCCCCCCCTACCGCTTTCTTAAAATAGACTCGTCCACTAATCATAACACATCCCGTATTTGCATAACAAAACGCGGTATGGTTTCGCTTATCCCCCCTTTGCCATATCATGTCAAAATACATTCTAATATGACGTCATAGTCTAGCAAATTCCAGACAATTTATTGACACGTTTGTCACACCTGGTATTCAGGAGTTATCAGACGACTGTGTGGAGCTGCACGTTCAGCAGACGAGAGGGGTAGCGCCACCCCTTGTCGCACCTCCTACTACTGTTTACCAATGGCGCCCACACAGAGTTTAAAGTTCCCGTCGTAAATCGATAAATAGCTAACCCCTTGAAATGTATGTCTTTAACTGACATCAATGAATAAGTTATATGTTAGGGATTGTACATATAGGCCCCTGATGTAGGTCATCACACGAATAACTCCATGTGGCTTAGACACCAGAGGAAAGTATGGTAATATAGAGGAGGAGGGTAAAGGGTGGTTTTAAATTTTTTAAAAAAGTTTTAAATGGCGTAGGAGGGTGTTATAATGCAATATAATTGTGTCGTTTTCTGTGGTTAAAAGGGGGGAGGTGGTTCCGAGATAAAATGCATAACATAAATGGTAATCTATGGAGGTGTTATGTAACTTTAAATATGGTAGAAGACGGGTCCTAATTAGTTTGTGTTGATATATGTGTACTATCACTTAATTGGGTTGATGGTCAGACACATGTGTATAAAAGTCGTTTTTAATTTTAAGTTATATGACGAAATAAAATATATTAGGGAAATATGTAATCCAAACCCTTCTCTCCACTTCTTCATCTTTGCTCCCAAAAAGTACAGTTTATGAATTAAAAAAAAACAACAACGAAAAAACAACAACTATGAAGCCGAGTGATTTTTTAAAGATGCAACTTTTGTTTTTATTTCCTTATCGGTCATATGCCAGTATAATAGTTTTAACTCCCTCCCGGAATTTTCCAATTCCAGTATTTCGTGCGGCATGCTGTTACATTTCAATAATTGTATCTCTGGAAGTTTTAATCTGGCAACCAAGAATCGTGACGTTTATAATAATCTATATAGTTGACTTCTGTGTTTACAAGTGGTTCAATCTTCATGTGGGCGAGGAGAAGTGGGGGTGGGGGGGGGGGGGGGTGAGGAGTGGGAGGGGAGATAAGAAGTGCAGGTAGGGCGTGGGGTGGGGGTTGTAAGGAGGGGGGGGGGGGTGATAAGACGTGTAGGTAAGGCGTGAGGGGGGTAGGGTGGAGAGTGGGTGATAAGAAATGTAGGTATGTCCTGGGGGGGGTCATAGATCTTGTCGTGTTGACATTTTAATCGCCCCCCCCCCGTACTATCCTCCACACAAGTGGGTCACGTGACCTCGACGCTGTTGACATTCGAAACAGCTGCTCCAATTACGTCGTGTAATTAGCGATTAATTAAAAACATGTGCATCGAACAGAGATCAATCAAACGTGACGTGTAATCTCTTGGTTGGATCACGAGCACATTGCGATGACGTTTTCAATATGGCCGTTTAGTCTCAATAGACTTAAATATTATTCAACGTTTGAGTTTTGTGGACGACAGTTGAAAAAACGTGTGGGCGTTTGAAATATTTTTAATATGCTTTAAGAAATACGAGATGGCGCTTTTGTTATTATAATAATGATATAACTTGAATAGGGCATAGTTAACAACGTTTTCAAATGTAAACGTGCCTTGAATGTTTCGTTAAACTTGGCTGAATGGTGTGCTTGTGTTGTTCTGCTGTTGCCTAGGACTAGAGTTTTTATTGGTTGTCGCCCTTTACTTAATAGGCCGGTCTACATCAGAGATGATATAGAAAATAAATTATTTGACGTAAACAAAATAAAACAATATTTAAATTATGGAAAGTTAACGTATAAACTAAAATTAGAAAAAAATTTATTTGTATTGTAGAGTCCAACTGAATTTAGTTGAAAGCCCCTTGTTTATGTAATGCGACAGAAACTAAGCGTGTTATTCAATATCAGTTATAAGAAAAAAAATTTAGGCGTTGAACGGTCAAGAACGACAACCGTGCTATACTTTAGACCAGGGGTTCCCAACCCCGTGCCCGCGTGCGCCATGGCGCCCGCCGAACGATTCGTATGTACCCGTCTCCCACTATTCGACAGAGACAGAATTTTTTTCATAAACATTATTGAAAGGTTGAAGGGGATGGAAATCGATAGTTTGAGGGGGGGGGGATGCAAATCGAAAATTTGAGGGGGGGGGGGGGTAGTGCAAAATTTTGTGACAAAATTTAGTGCAAATTTGAGGGGGGTGCAAATCGAAAGTTTGAGAGGGGGTGCAAATCGAAAGTTTTGTCCCCGGGTGACGGGAAGGGTCGCTACGCCTCTGGAAGGAGTTTGTCGATTTAAAATAGGTGGTGCCCGCCACCCTACCGATATTTTAGAATGTGCTCTAGAGTAAAAAAAAGGTTGGGAACCCCTGCTTTAGACATTGCGTTCAAACTTCTGATAACTGATTGTTATTGTTGATAACAGCTGTACAGCATGCATTGTGAACTACAACAATTCCTTCACCACGGCTGGTTTAGTTTTCTGATCCCTGACACACCTGACGTCAACCTGTTGAACCAGACAAAGTTCATCTCATGCATGGTTACTGCCACAACATCATTTGTCACATCAACATCATTTGTCACATCAACATCATTTGGCACATCAACATCATCTATCACATCAACATCATTTGTCACATCAACATCGTTTGTCGCATCAACATCATCTGTCACATCAACAACATTATCTGTTACAACAACAACATTATCTGTTACAACAACATCATGTGAAAAATTAACATTTTCTGTCCCGACAACAACATCATCAACAACAACTGTTACAACAACATCAGTTGCTAGATCAACAAATACTCTGTCAAATCACAATCACCCAGTATTTAATAATAACAGCGTTTTTAGTCATATTAAAAATAGAATTGCTTTGCTACAACATCGATAATCACACCACCACTTGGCACAATATACTTAAAACAAAACTTGTCTTAACATCTTTATTCATAACAGTATTCGCAAAGTCATAAATCACAACAGTATGTGCGACAACTTTAATCACAAATTCATTTGGCACAACATTATCAACCACACATCACTGGCCACAACACCATTAGCCACACCACATCTCCCACCACAGGCACCAAACTCTGTTACCCCCCCCCTTTTTTTTTCACTTCACCCCTCCCCCGCCTCCTCACCAGGCTATTTCAATACGCCGTGTGCTGAAACATTTGTCCTCTGTCAAAAGCAAACTGACACCTATCTAAAATGTCAGGCCGACCTGACAGAGAGAAGTACCACAGTTGCCTATTTGTCTTTACCCCCTGCACAGAATAATAATTAAAAGGGAAGAAACCTTAGAGGGAGGGGGCGAGAAATGTGGGGGTGTAGGGAGATGTAGGTCTGTGTTTACCAATTCATTGAAGCAGAAGATGAGAAAAAAAATGAATTCAGAGATAGGAAATAAACAAGTTATTTTTTAAGGATATTAATTTATGTTTTCTTTTGAAAGATTTACAAAGGATTTCTTTTTTTTGTTTCGCTAATTTTAAATATTTAAAAATACTTTTTAAAAAATTTCTACAGGTGTAAAGAAAGGGATAATTGCCGAGAATGGATTGTATCAAGGTACACAAGGAGGATCAGAGAAAGACAAATTTAGAATGATTTAACTATGGGCTAACGTGAAAAAAAAAATTGGGACTGGTTAACCCGGTTTTAGTGAAAGACTTTGGGCACGTCAAGATTGTTAGTGACGTCATTGTGAGCTAAGATGTTGGATTGGAAAACATGGATTGGATTTATATTTCTTGATCAGAAGAATTAAAGTGGTCATTAAAAAAAATATGCAGTGAAGTTTATGAATATTGAATGAACTTTAATAAAAGTAGCCAGAAAAGTTTACGGGATTAAAAAATTGAAAAAAACAAAACAAACAAAACAACAACAAGCAAACAACAAGACAAATTAATTTGATAAATTGAACCCTTACAAGAAGTTAAGGTTTTTATTTTACCGTAGGATTTGATCAAAGAACGGTAACCATGCAGACCCAGACAGACGCTAGGGACGTGGTTCTCATCGAACTCAGGAAAAGACATTTCAAAACCATGGCAACCAGCGACATCCACGGCTTCGATCAGGGGCGGCGACCCAAGATGATCTACGCCTCGGGGGCGGAGGTCAAGCGCAACAGCAGCGGCAGCGCCCGGCCCGCCAGCGTGTACGACCACCGCATCAGTCTCGGCAACGACTCTCATCACGAGGTCCTCAACGGCAACCTCAGGAACAATTCCTCGCTCAGGCGGAAGAGCAGCGGCGGATCCACGTACAGCTTCTCCCTCCCCGAGCACCCCATGACCCCCAGGTCGTCCTCCTCCCACCTCCCCAGCCCGAACTTATCGACATCGTCGTTCCGGCTAGACAGGGAGAAACGTCTATCATTATCGTCGTCACTGTCGTCGTCTACATCATCGTTGAATCGCTTGAAATCCCCAGAATCCCCCGCCGCCCCGCCTCTCATACCTCCGCCTAAATCTTTCCTTGAGCGACAGAGCTCCCTATCCTCTTCTACCTCCTCCCTCGCGCCAGTTAAACGAGTCCCCTCCATCACTCGTCACGTGACTCCCGCCGCCAACAACCAGAACGCATCCTCTTCTTTTTCATCCTCCTCCTCGTCAGACTCACAGAACTCCTCAATAATCCACGCCACAATCCAAAAAGAGTTTCATTTTCCCCCTCCCCCATCTTCCCCACCCCCTCCTCCAACACCCCCTCCTTTATTCTCGCTCCCACCTCCTCCTCCTTTCTCTTTACCCCCATCACCCCCTTCCTCCTCACCACCATCTCCCCCACCTACCCCACCCCCAACACCTCCCTCAGACTCTATCTATGTAAACATCCCCCACTTCTCCCCTCCTCCGCCCCCTACACAAACCTCCCCTACCCTCCACTCCTCACCCCCCTCAAATCTCCTGTCCCCAGCCAACGCCCCCAGCAGAAACAACTCCATGTCCCCGAGTGAAGTCTTGGGCCTGTTCGACGCCGCCCTCGCCGACCAGACCCTCTCCATCAGCACGTACACCGAGTCTCACAGCGAGCTGCCTTCTCCGGCATTCAGGTTCTCCAGCATGACGGATGACGCTCTTCCTGAACCTTTCGAGAGCGTGTCGGAGCCGCCTATGGAGAAACACGCAGAAGCTGTGAGCGAGGCTAGCCACGACCCACTGAGGCAGCTCAACTCTTCTTCTTCATCGTCCTCGTCGTCCGAATCGAGCATCTTTGAGGAAAAACAACAAGAAGATAATTTGCCTCCTATAGAGAAAATAGACAATCATCATGACCTACATACGGATAACCTTGACCTTCAACTATCGAGGCACACCTCAGCACCGGAACTATCAGCGCACGTAGAGCAACCCAAGACACCGGACCGAAATTTTTATCGCGACGAAAACGAAAACCTGGACGTCCAGCTCCTCGAGAGGTCATTGACCTCCAGGAGTGGCCGGAAGAAGAGACTCAACCCCGCGGCTCTCAACGTCACCAAACTCCGGGCAGACGTGAAAACGGTCCGGCAGCAGATCAAGCCTGGGCTGGTCGAGGACCTGGCCACGCTGTTCACCAACATGAAGACCCAGTACCTGACCTCTCCCACCAAAGAGAGAGAAGAGGTCAGCTTCAACCTGCAGGAGAAGGTCAAAGATCTGGAAGAGAAAGCGGCGTCTTCCTCGCCCCTGTCCAGCCCACGTGACCAAAAAGTTGAAACCAGCGTCGTGAATGTTGAAAGCACACCTACAAGAAGTCGATCATCATCCGAAAGTTCTGATGGGAAATCTCCAACTCTAAAAGATCAAAAAATTGAAACCACTTCTACAAGAAGCCGATCATCATCCGAAAGTTCTGATGGGAAATCTCCAATTCTTAAAGATCAAACAATTGAAACAACTTTTACAAGAAGCCGATCATCCTCCGAAAGTTCTGATGGGAAATCTCCAACTCTAAAAGATCAAAAAGTTGAAAGCAGTGTCGTGGAGGTTGAAAAAACTTCAACTAAAAGTCGATCTTCATCTGAGAGTAGTGAAAGAAAACTTTCATTGCAATCAGTACATGACGCAGAAGACTCGTCTGAAAGTAGCTCCGATGAGAATGAAGACAAAAACTTACCCAAAACCGAACTACATTCAGAAGCCTACAACAGTCACGAGACGGAAGCAACACATTTAGATTTTCTACAAGAAATTTCGGAGCAGTTTGATAAATCCGTGTCTGTTCCGCCAGTGTCAATCCAGCCCCAGTCCACGCCCAGAAGCAGATCTTCTTCTGATCATTCACACCGCAGATCTTCTGTACCAGCTGTGGAATCAGCCTCCTCTCAGAGCAGCTCAGACAGTTCTGATGATGAAAACCACCAACCAAAATCTGAACAAGTTTTAGCGCATGCTCTTGCTGTCACAGAAGTAGAGAAGTTAAATTTAGAATTTCACCCCAGCGCTGATAATGTGGAATCTAAATCTCACATTACAATCTCCGATGAAACGAATGTTACGAATATTCACCAAGAAGCCACGAGAAGCAGATCATCTTCAGAAAGTTCTGGAAAATCACTAGAACCAAAAGCAGAAGCTTCTTCTGACAGTAGTTCAGAGAGCTCTGATGAGAATGATGAAGATCGAGATCTGAAAACTGAAGCTCATGTGTCCACACAACACGCTACAGCAGAGCAGGAAGACGAAGCAATGCAGCTGATAATCAAAGAACGCGAGATCAGAGATAATTTCTCGTCCCCGACTTTAGAGCACGCCAATGGTCAAGACGAAATAGAAATCCACAAACCGTCGACGTTAAGTAGATCTTCATCTCAAAGTAGCAAGAGCTCTGATGGGAAATCTCCCATAGTCAAAGAATCAGACAGTAGTTCGGACGAAGAACAAGATATTTCTTCTGAGAAACAAGTTACAACAACAGTTGAACATCCAGAGACCTCTGAGCTTAATTTAGATCTACATGTATTTTCACATATTATTTTAGACCAGGCTGGGGCTAATGTAGATAAAAATGACACGGAGATTAAAGATCGGAAAATGTCATCTTCGTCGTCTGAAAGTAGTCTAAGCGTCAGTCGGAAATCGTCAGTAGCAGAAGCCAAATCGTCCGACAGTAGCGCGGATGAGAAGGAACAGACCGAGACAGAAAACTCTGAACACGTCTTTACATCGGCAGTAGCCCAGCCCACCAAGGAAATGGACGAATTTAGTTTAGATCTGCAGCAGAAGCTTGTAGCCCTAGAGATGGGATCCGCAGAAATCGCAACCCATCCCAAACCGCTTGATCGGGTTGTGGGTCCGGATATCAACATCCGGAAACCTTCAACCAGAAGTAGGTCATCGTCAGACAGCAGCAAGCATTCCGATCGGAAATCCCCGGTACCAAAAGTAGCAGACAGTTCCTCAGACAGCGATTCGGACAACTCCCATAAGCTGAAAACACAAAGAGCCCTACGTTCTGAGCAGAGCCCCAGCCTCGTTTCGGTAATTCCCGATCCCAAATTAAGCCCAAGCTTTGATTTCCTGACGGCCAGCCGGGCAATCATTCAACAAATCAACAGCCGAAACGTCAGCCGGACCAACTCGCTGAGAAAACAAACAAACATAGACCATGACATTATTGTCAAGTCGGAGTCCGCGCCTCACCCCAGGGTAACAGAACCCCCCGCCCCGCCTCCCGCCCCGGCTCACCAGCCTCTGAAGCAAACCTCATCCTCGAGTTCCAGTGAGTCAGACCAAGCAGACGAAGAGCATCTTCCCGCGTCTTCAGTCGCCGCAGACGAGCAATATTTACACACATATGTCAACACAGCACAGAACAAACACGCTGAGGATTACACAGGTACGTCGCGCGCTGGGCTAACTGCGCAGGTAGACGACACACACGTTTCTTTACCTACCTTCACCCCCAGTGTAAATATCCCTCCGCCAGAAAACGAGGAAAAAGAGTTACACATTGAGTTTTTGAAAATGTTACACGAAAATAAAACTGCTAACGAGTATGCAAACATTACCACCGGGGGCGGTTCGCTGACCCCCGCCCCACCCCTTGCAGAAACCAGTGAAGCCGAACGATCTATCATTGCCAGCGGGCAGATTACGACCCGCCATACTTACACGCATATTCATAACGGCTACAACGTTATTGATGACGAAAGCGGTCACGAGAACGGCGGGCGGCGACAGCCAGACGATCAAAGCCAAGTGTTCGAGCTGGATCAAGCCCGATCCGATATCCACCACACGATCGAACACAAATCAGATTTAATCCCCGCTTACAAATCAAGTGACACCGCCCACTCTACCAGACGATCGAGCAGTTCCAGCGATTCTTCCGGACATGAGCCAGCAGACGCGAGAAAAATGGATTCAGACAGCGAAGGCGAAACGGAACTTAAAAAGTCATCGGAATTTATTTTGACATCCAGCGAAACAAACATTACCACGGCAGATGACAGCTTGCTGGATATTCACGAAATAACGACAAATCTTGTGCAGAAATCCAAAAGTAGTAAATCATCATCGAGTTCAAGCAGTCGAAGTAGTTCAGACAATGAAGATGAGTCGGTTAAAGATTTTACTCAAGTACAAAACAATGTGACAACTCATCTTACGGAATATCATATTCATGAGCATACAGTACAGGAGAAGAGAACCCACTATGAGGAAAAAATACCTCACACGGAAGAAAAAGAAGAAAAGGTACATGACTCTGTTCAAAAACAAGAACAGACAACCACAGACGACTACGTAGAAAAAAGGGCTCGACCGGAGTTATTTGCTCACGTCGCTACAAGCCCACACGGAGGAAGGGGAGAGAACGGAGGCGGTAGTTTCGAGGCTAGGTTCGACCACGGTATCGAAGAGACCTCGACTTCCTTCAGTCGTCTGTCATCGTTAGATGGGAGTTATGTCCCTTCTGTGTTGCCGCAGGAGAATAAATCTCCAGAAGTCGATTCTGATTTCTTATCGATTCTGAACGATATCAAAGTCGATACTGAAGACACTTCGAATTTCACTGGAGGAATTTCATCACACAAGTTGGACAGTGAGAGCGACCACAGTGATTCGAGTAGTGATTCTGAAATTCCAATCGGCGATAAAAGAAGATCGAGTAGTGATTCGTCGAATAGTGACAATTCAAACGTGATTAACCAATCAGGGAGCTTGTTACAGAAAGAGAATAACCACGAAACAGTTCATGCGGATTTAAGTTTATCAAAACAAAATTCTCAAACCGGGATTTTGGTCGAAGAGAAATTTTCATCTTCGGAGGCGGTTCACGTGAGCACCAAACCCAGTGAGATACCTCACCAGCACTCCTCCATCGATGAGGTCATACGTCAGCAGCACAAGATCCTCTCCCCCAAGGCCAGCTCCTACATCGAGTTCGAGAAAGATCTGAGTTTCGGCAGCGACCTCAAGAGCACGCGTGCGAGCGTGAGTAGTTCTCACAGCGAACACCAACTCACCCCAAAAGAAACGGCTTTCGACAGTTTGTTTTTCGGCGTCACGGAACATAAGACGGTTCCAGAAGATTCCAGTTCCTCGTCTTCATCTGAGCGCGGGGTACCGGAACATCCCGGTCCGGTCACGTGGTCATCGTACGATGACGTTACGGCTATAAAAAACAGTTCGGTTGCATCTTCCAAATCTTCTAAGAAATCCAAGTCCAGTTCTTCCAAATCTTCGTCTTCTGAATCTAACCAAGACAAGCCAGAAACTGATCTAGAAAAACCTTTTAAAGAGCTTTTAAATTTTGAACACGAAATAAAAGAAAAACAGCCTGAAACTGGAAATAAATTCAATTTTGAGCATAGCACTCTAGGGAAGCAATTATCGCATACCAGTGATTCATCATTACCGAAATCAATCGACGAAAGTGAACTACTTACTCCGGCCAAGTTCAAAGAATTAAAAAAAGTATTTGAACAGGCCGGACCAGACGAGGTGGTTGTGAAGAGAACGAGTTTTAAGGCTGTCAAGAGTAATTTGAAATCGCCGGTGTGGTCGCAGTACGAGACACGCCCCCAGCAAGGCGGGAGCAGTTTAACCGGACCGGTGAGTGTCGAACCACCGCGCAGTGATCTTCTGACGCATCAGGTGCACACTCCGCGAGTCCTCGACACGATCAGCACGGCGGAACGCAAACATTCGTCTGGTTCTTCGTCGTCAGACGACAGCGATGATACGAACGTCAAAGAAAACAAGACCTCGTACAACTTAGTGTTGAACCAACTCAATTTGAATTTCGGCAGGAGAACGCCGAATTTCCTGCACACGCAGTCTCCGACCCAAGATCCGTCGGTGTCAGCACACCATGGGTTTCATCACGACACCGTAACACACCATGACAAAGACACCAGCAGTTCGGACAGCGAGGGCAGCATGGTCAGGCTGACTCGGAAATCGAACAGCGTGAAATCCGAGGGCAGTTCGAGCAGCGAGGACAGCGACAAGATGGCGGCGGTCGTGGGTCAAGTTTCGTCTTTCGGAATTCACAAACAGACCACGCACGAGGAGAGCTTTCACGCGGCGTCGGAGAACTCTACTTCACATACGCCGGCGGTGAACCTAGACACGAGCGGATGTTCGGATATATTTCTTCTCCAAGATTCAAAAGGCGATGTTTACGCTTTGCAAGAAGTCGGGGATAGTGACGTCAAAGCGGTGGAACAAAACGTGACGACACACCTACTTCCGACGTCACACAACGAACACGCGACCGTAAACTTTAACGGCTTGAGCTATGGGCGGCATCAAGGCGAGGAGATAAAATCCGAACTTCATGTCAGCAGTTCCGCTGTCGACGAGGATAAAGCGAGTGAAATTATTACAGCATTCCTCGAGTCGCAGGAGGCTAGTAAACATCGGAAAGCGCGCCCCGACACGGAGTCAGCCGAGCGAAACACAACAACCGAACAGCGAGGGTGGGGCACGGGGCGAACGTCTCCGCCGAATTCATCCGTACGGGACACAGGTACATATTCCCAGCTCGCTACCACTGAAACAACCCAGTCAAGCGGCTCTACCGGCGTGTACAACAATGTTTATGATTCCTACCTACCTACCTACGAGCTTAGCTCAAGAACTGAACACAGCCAGACTTGGACTAGTGTGAAAAACGACAACAACCATTCGCACGCATCCGATTCTTTTGTTGTAAACGATCACCAAATCTATAGAGAACGATCGGATTCGAGTTCGGATTCAAGCTCTGATGATATAAAAAGGTACGTTGTTCGAAACCAAATTAACCCTTTATATGGCGTTGACCTTAACCAAAGCCAAGATCGGTCGGTAGTTCACCAACAGCAGACGGTAGTTCACGGGCAGCAGGCGATAGCTCACCAGCAGCAGGCGCAACACGTGCCCTACCAGACGACACCGATAACGGTGACGACGACAACCCAGGCGGTCGTAGGTGAGCAGGTGGATATGAAAATCGACTTCTCCCCACCCGTGAGATCACCTGACGTGTTCACCATGCGCTCCCCCCACACCGACACCTCATCCTCTGATGACGAAACGCACCGTTACGTCATTAACGGAAAACCGAAAAAAAGCTCGATGAAACACACGTCGAAATACGACAACGAATTCAACACGAGTTCAGATGGGTATCGTTCTAACACCGAAACTTTCACATACGACCAGAGACCAGTTCAAAACACGGTTTATAAAACGTACACTAGCCTGCCACCCACCTCGACGGACGAGTCCATGTACAGGGTGTATTCCCGCAACAGGAGTCACTCCCCTCCCTTGTACTCCCCTCCCGAGTCCCGAAGTTATGCCTCCCATGACACGTCCACGAGAGCCTCACATTCATCACGTCAACAAGACAGCAACAATTTATACCGGCTGCGTAACTTATCCTCCAGCGTGCCGGAGAGCTTACACGTTGCCGGATTACAACGGACTCGACCCCACAGCAAAACTGGCGACACGCCCTACAGGATAGTTCGTGGGGGCTCCAAACAGCACCATAGCCCGGAAAGATTTTTCAAAAACCCAACATTATCCCTTAGCAAAAACTACAGCAGAGAGAGCTCATCTGATGAAGACCGCGATGCGAAACAATACCGTACGGTGACGAAAGTTTACCTGAATGGAGACCAGCCGACACAGCCGGAGAAACAAACCCTCTACAAGGTCTCGTCACTTCAGAGTCAACAAAGTTTTGACAGGAAGAGAGACTCGGGTCGCTCAGAAGACAGGAGCTACTACAAGATTAGAAACTCGAGCGCGGACGAGGACTTTGCCGAGAGCAACAAGAGATACAGGGTCGTCTCATCTTCAGATAATGAAACTCGTAACCGTGTGCTGTCTGCATACTCGGTGCCAGACCTACGCCAAACTAAATCCCTACAGGAGGCGACGATAACCCGGACTGAAAAAGTGATACCGTCTCGAGTTCAAAACCAGCCCTCGTCTTCCAAAACTCACAGAACAGTCATCCAACTCGAGGTGGAAGGGAATAAAATCAAAGAGAAGCAAAAATCGGAAGAGGATTTTGTTGATCCAAGGTACATGGTCAAACAAGCGAAATCTGTCGACGATTTAAGCACCAGCACCCGAGTGGTGGTGAATAACTCAGCGCCCAGCGACCCCAAAATGTGGAGGACTGGGAAAGCTAAGAGCATGGACTCGTACAGGATCGGATCCGACTCCGACGACGATAACAACCGCCGGCGGAGTTCCAGAAAACCCGTCAACCCGATTAAACAGACGGACGGGAAGAAAATGTACGTCATCAACAGCTCGGTCAGTAACCCGAGCTCCTACCCGGGGAATTTCGTCTCGACCATAGACATCAACGAGAACCGCGAACCTCGCTTCTCCCACGCGCAGAATCTCAACAGATCTGACTCACAGTTATACAAAACTGAAAAAACTGTTTATTTCGTTCGAGAAAAATCCAACCCAACCTTCAACAGCATGCCTCAGCGAACCTACTCCTCGGAATTCGTCTCGCCGGATTCCGGTCAAGGTACGGAAATCGCCAGCTCCGATGGCGAAAACGAGTCTCGGCATAAATACGAACGGGTTGAGAGAATCTACGAGATCAGCCGAGAACCTCAGGTTCCAGAACATTTCCTGTCGTCTGAAGACCTCAGCAACGACCTGCGCGTGCTGAGGGGGAAGATTTTGATCCAGAACCGTCTAGACGGGTCTCACGATGAGGACGATTTCGATGAAAACGCCAACCTGTTCGACACGAGCTTCCACCTGGGCAAGGACAACCCGCTGTACTCGAGCGACCCCGACATCATGGCCAGCCTACAGAGGGAGGAGCAGGAGGAGTTGGCGAGGCGCGTGCATCAGGATATAACCTTCGAAACGGTGGATAAAATAGCGCACAAGTTCAAAGGTCAAGGAGGTCAAGGTAAGCTTTTTAAATTAACTTTTTATCTATGTATTTACCGTATATCAAACATGTTTCATATTGATGCAGATTTCTAACGTTTCTAACACTATTACACGACAATGTTTTTAGACTTAAGATATTCGGCTAAAACCAAACTATTTGACTGAAAACGGTTAGCGTGTAGCCCTATTTATGTACACTATCCCTTCATATGCTCAAGGTTTCTGAATCAACGAACTCTACTTCCTCTGCCCCATTTGTTTTGGGCACGAACGGGAAAAGAAAATGATTTATATGTACTTTTATCGAGACATATTATTAATGGCCAGAAATTATTATATTTTCAAGTACAGCCAAAACAATATGTTATGATCACGGTCTATTTGTAGCAAATTCTGGTGAAACCCATTCATTAGACCGTAACTATAAAACACAAGCAAGCCAAGCATAACCTCCCCCATCTCCACCATCCCATAACTACGTTGTGAACTAGCTTGTTATATCTATTTTTGGATGTTCTTTTCATAAAAAAGAAAACGGTGGTATAAATACATATATCTCCGCCATCTTGGATCTGATGTTGAAAACACGTGACAGGAATAACTGCAGTGCTTAAAAATCTACTTAATGGCGTCATAGTTTTTTTTTTAAACATAATGTTTGATATAATCTCTAACCCTCATACATTGTCTACCTAATGCGCCTCTTGTCTTGTTTTACAACTAAACAGATATTCACAGATTTGTTTACATTTTTTGTGACAGTCGCTTTGTTGTTGTTGTGCATTATATTTGAGAAGTGTTCACTTGTTTCAGCTTCAGTGAGTGGTTACTTAGCTCCACAGAATTAACACGTGGCGACCTCTCCCTAATTAGCACGTGACCTTATATCTATAAAGCAAGTTTTCTTCTTCTTCGTTCTTAAATCTAGTGTTTGAGAAGGATTCCTTCCAACACAATTAAGTATTACGTGTCAATTTGTTATGTGCAATATAGGCCATTCACTCCGATTTCAGCCTGCTTTTCTTTTTGGAATTCCTTCCTTCCATAGGCTTTGTCCAACCAAGAACAAACTACAAGGCAACAGTTGTTTGATTTTGAAGTTTTCTCTGCTAGATTGGTTGCTATCCCCAACTAACGAACCTCACCTGTCCGGGTTTCGAACTCTAGTACGTGAACGAAATGGTAGAAAGTAATGGCGACTCTACTCAACTATCACTCTGATAAACTAGCTTGTCATAGTTCAACAATTATACCAGGAGATCGAAGCATAAACTGTTGTGTTTCTTCTATCACAAAAATACTCCAAATCTCTATTTTCGACACATTTTTGTAGTAATATCATCTTCAGAAAACAGTGTTACTTTGAGGAAAACACACTAGTGTGAGTAAATTGAAAACCCGTATTGACTTATCTGAATAATGTTTAGGACAACTAGTTTGTGAGCTACGTTGAGGGTCATCAGTCCAATTAAAGTTTAGGTTCCCTATCGACTAAACTTTAGGTTCCTTATTTCCTAAAGCCTATGTTCCCTAACGTCTAAAGTTTAGGTTCCCTATCGACTAAACTTTAGGTTCCCTATTGACTTAAGTTTAGGTTCCCTAACGTCTAAAGTTTATGTTCCCTAACGACTAAAGTTTAGGTTCCCTATCGACTAAATTTTAGGTTCCCTATCGACTAAAGTGAGAAATATATACTGTCTCCTCTCTAACAGCAGCTGGTTTAGCAAAGTAGTTTAGTCTATCGTGTTGATGTCTCCACACTATTTCATGCTTTCATAAATTGTACTTTACATCTAGTCTATTCTATGCGCATTTTTAACACGCCCCCCCCCCCCACGGTAATCCAAGGTTTAAAAAAACATCTCGAGTTGATTCAAGGAATGTCGTTTGTCTACCTGGTTTAAGTAAGACCCTGTAGGTTGGCTGGGGAGGGTGGGGTGGGGTGGGGGACAGGTAGAGGGGTGGGGCATTTAGGGCTTGAAGTAAAATGGTTTTTAAAAAAAAATGCAACAAAAAAAAATCGTTCTTAAATATAAAATCACCGAAGCTTATAAAAATCTTATCTACTGCCTTTGTTGAATGCTTGTCGATTTACGGGCGAAAATAAATGACGGGGGGGGGGGGGGGGGTATCGTGAATGACTGTACTTACAAAGAGTGGGTTGTGGGTGGGGGGAAAGTAGAGGGGTGGGGCAGGTGGGGTGAGCTCTTAAAACTAAAAAAAGTAGCTATTTATAGCTATAAAGGATTCAACTCCAGTATAATCAAACGCATCGTTTTACAGGGACCACTTGAAGATATACACCCCTGCCCTCTCCACCCCTCCTGCTACAGCTGGGCTCTTTAGTATTATATCAGTTCACGTTTGCTTAAAAGATTAATACGATTTTTTGGGGGCTGTATTACGTATTGTATGGGTTGAATTGTAAGAGATAGTGTTACGGGCACACAAAAAAACGGCGCCTACATAAATATGTACAAGTCAAGCATGAAGCTTTAGAAAAAAAAATATATATCTTACTTCCTTTGCGCTTTTCATATGTATATGAATATGAAATCTTGGTTTATTTTTAACATAGCCATGTGGTGCTGAATACCATCAATTTGATTTTGTTTACAACTACGTTTTAATTTATTTTTTTATAATAAAAGTGTTTATTTTTTTGTCGTGGTGTTTGGGAAAGTTTCGAAATGTTTTGATCCTGAGATGGGACACTTCGGGTTAAGAACTGCAACACAGCTGCGGTAGGCTACATACTGCGCTTGGCTGTACACATTTTTAATTTAAACACTGCCATCTTGTGCTGTCAATAGCGCGGATATTTTGACATGACAGCGTGACTTAATCACAGGAGTTTAAAAACACGCCTGAAAAAAAAAGGGGTAATTTATATTTCAAAAATGGTGTGAAAATAAGGCCAAAATCGTTGAAGGAAAGTTACTTCCCTTTTTAAAAAAAACCCACCTGTTCGTTTACCTTCTGTAAAAGTTTTGTTTTTATTTTGTTTTAAATACATAAGTTACTTAAAACACTGAATATTTAAATTCAATATTTAAAAAATAGAGTTGAGTTTGCTTTAAAATTAGAACATGACCTTGACATTTATATTTTTTTATAAACATTGTTTTCCCCCAATCAGTACGTCTATCGCGATCTAACACAATTACGTTAATCGTAAACTGCGTTTTAGAAAGTAATTAACAATTGTTGTACGTTAACCCTATCTAAAAATAGAGGGTTAAATTTTAAAATGTATCTCCGAGTTGTCAGAATGGTCCATTCCTTTAATGTAGGGTGGGGGTGTTAGCTTGAACCACTCCATTCCTTCAAGTAGGGGGTAATAGGCTAACTAAATATATAGAGCAAATAAGGGCGCAGTTCTCGATAAGTTAGCTGGCGACTGTCTAAGGCTCCAAAATACTGCCTGATGTATGAGTTAGGCGGCAGGACCGTCGATATCAAATTTAAATAACTGTCAAGTTACAAGGACAAGTTGTATGCGAATGATGAAAACAACGATATAAGGAAATATAGCACTAGACCCCCGTAGATTGTCAAAAACATGTACAAATATTATTATACGCGACAAGTCATAGTTGTATGAAAATGTGTCAAGAACGGAGTGTAGAATATGTGCGTGTGTTTGTATGTGTTTGTATATGTATGAATAAATGCATGTATGTTTATGTACGGTTATGTTTTTATGTGCGTAATAGCCGCAACAGAAAGGTTAAAGTTCATACGGTCAAAGGTTGCCAGTGTACGACGTTTAGCCTCTATTCACCCAGTCAAGTGTTTGGGCTGGTTAAGTCACCTAAATAACAAGTGTCCTCTGGTCAGCGTTATCTGTACTGCTGGCTTCATAGACCCTTATCTACGACATCTATAAAGTAGATATACACATAGGATTTGTTGGACTTAAACCCGCCCCCCCCCCCCACATTGGATATTACGACACCTAAAAGGAAAGACACACACACATATATATATATATATATATATATATATATATATATATATATATATATATATATATATATATATATATATATATATATATATATATATATATATATATATATATGTATATATGATACATGTATGATATATGCATTGATAAATGTCGTATATACATTGATATATATATATATATATATATATATATATATATATATATATATATATATATATATATATATATATATATATAGTTGTGATTCCATATGTAACGAATGTAAATTAAACGTGAAAAAAATATGCAAATGAATGAGAAATATAATATTATCTTAAAGCTTGAACGATAAAAGGATGTGGACATCTTCTATAGAGAAGACAGAAAGTCCCACTTGTGAATGGGGGGAATCCCTTGAGTTGATGGCAAACAGAAAAAATACGAGCAGGCTTCAGTTGCCTACACGGATGGCTCGACTTCGTGATTTAAAAAAAAATGCAAATGACTGCGGCTCCTTTCAAATTCGTACAGCTTTAAAAAAAATTCATTACTTTGTGTGACTGTAAACTCAGGGAGTGTAAAGAGATAGGGTTAGTGGTGGTGGTTTCTGGGTATAGTTGTCTATATCGTGGGGGATGATCTAAGGTCAGATTTATACATAAATCCTACACGTATTCGTCGTGGTACACTGCCGTACTTTTGCTGTATAAAAGACATGTGACACCTTGGCGTGCTAGCAAATAATTCTTCAAAACTAGCTACACGTGTCAGAATTTTATGCGTAGGCCAATGTAATTGACGTCACGAAATACATTTTTAAAAAATATTCGTCTTAAAATATCTTTTGAAGGTGTAGGTATTTCGTCTTTTTATAGAATTAAAAAAAATTGCGCAATATTTTTGACACTGCTGTCACTACTCTCTCAGAGTAAACACGAAACAAAGTCTGTTTCTTGTAGTAAAGGTGTTTCGCCTCCTTGTGTTTACCTGTAGGGGCATGGTACCTTGTACGTCTTATTTTTCAGCATGTCGCCAGTGGGCAAAGACCCAGCTTTTAATTAATTAACTGTTAATTGAAAATAACCTGAAGACATGAGAATATTTGAAGCTTTACCTTAAGTATAATTTTCTGATTGCTTGGTTTTAATTTACATATATTGTAATTTGATTTAGTTCACTATGTTTGGGGCTCCGCAAATCTTAGAAGACTAGTTAAATGCCCCGTCGAGGAAGAAATACAACGGGCGCTAGGTTGATAGTGTTGTCTTTTTGTCTAAACCGAAACCAAAACCCAACACCCACCCTCAAATTTATATGGAAACAAAAAATATAATTGAAAACGTATTTTTAACCTGATCCGGAAATTTAGCCGGATATGCAAATTCAGAAACCGGAGAAATTTAACTGGAAACGAAATTTAATTGAAAATGGAAATACAGAACGGGTATTTTAACAGGATCCGGAAATTTTACCGGAGGGATACGGAAATTTTGGCAGAAACGGAAATTTAACAGGATATCAAATTTAACTGAAAACGGAACTTTATCTGGAATCCGCAAGAGACCGACTCACCAAACCCCATAGGTTCGATCGAACCCAGGTTAAAAGTACCACTGTCTTGGGCTCATTAATCACAGATTTTGGCGACACAACCAAATATAAAGGTTAATTTTTAGGCCTAGCACACTGAACTCGCCGAGTTTGATATATACACACACATATATATATATATATATATATATATATATATATATATATATATATATATATATATATATATATATATATATATATATATATATATGTGTGTGTGTGTGTGTGTGTGTGTGTGTGTATCTGTGTGTGTTTGTCTGCACGTGTGTGTGTGTGTATGTAACAGCTGAGCAAAAATGTCAAGAGGTCACACGACTGCTCTTAGCCTCTATAAGACTTCTAGCTGCACTCTAAAACCCAAGTGTCCCTTGGATCTCATTATTTATGCAACGTGGGGTGGGGTGGGCGGTGGAAGAACAGAGGCGATTGTGTCATATACCACGTGACAAGTTACTTTGAGGATTTGATAGCTGAAATACTAGACCGACATTGCGATACTAGATTTAAAACCGGATCTTCAAGTAAAATGCTGATCTAAGGGATTTGAACCCAACCCGTTAGCTACAACCCGCTGTTCATCTAGATTATAGGTCATAATGCGACATTTCAGCAGTTTGTTTTGTGGCAGTGGGGAAAAAAATATGCGTCTAGATGTAATGGCGGCCATCTTTACACGACACGCGTCTCGTGTAACTAAAAATCCTTTGACAAGTTTACCCCGTGTCTATCTATAGACTGGTGTACCTGTCTATAAGCCGCTGCACCTGTCCTCTCCCCCCCACCCCTTACTCAGACATCTCAGGTGTGTTTCAGGTAAACATTACGCCAAATTAGCCTCGCGATCTCGCAACCAAGGTTTGTTCTGTGCCTTCGGGTTACGTAAGGCCTTGTGTATGATCCTAGTTTTTAAAGTGTTAATGAACTATTACATTACCAGGAATGCGATATCCACCCCCTCATCCCGCCCCCTTAACATTTTTTTTCACAGCGTTGCAAATAAAACATTGATAGAAAGTTACCCCCATCAAATTTCTATAGGCTTGAACTCTCAAGTTCAAATAAATATTTACTGCTTTCTATCTTTCTGTGGTTTTTTTAGAACCTCTGTACCCTTTGATGTGAATAGTCTCGTAATGTTTGCCTTTTATGCTTTATTCGTTTACCTTTCTCTCTCCTTATTCGAAGGTCTTCTTTTGGATATGACATTCAGTAACAAAAAAACAATTCATAGTTTATGTGGTATGAGAGTATATACAACTAATGCAATACCGAAATGCCTTTATTTTCCCTGAATGATGCCAGGTACTCATTAGGGCTGGGTGGGATCAAATACGTTATAGTCTGGTACCCATTAAAGCTGGGCGGAATTACGGACGTCAATATCAGGTACCCATCAGAGCTCTATGAATATGGCGTATCCAGGTACCCGCTAGGTGCATATGTCGTTTTCAGGTAGCCGCTAGATGAATATGTCGTTTCCAGGTACCCATCAGAAATAGGTGGATTAGTACTGTTCGTATAATATTTTGATCCAGGCACCGAACACCCTATCCTTAAGGTGAGCTATTGCTGTCTCTACCACTCGACCACATCTTTCCATCACAGCCTAGGTACACGGCCTCACCCACACCCATGTCGTGATATGCTGAATACATTACAATACCAAGCTCTTTCAAATACAACACCATCTACAATGCTTGCAAATACATTACAATACCCAGCTCTTTCAAGTACATCACCGTCTACAATGCTTTCAAATACTACACCATCTCCAAAGACAAAACAATTAAACCGAGTTTTTCTTTTATTTACATGAGTCGTTGTTTTTTTTTATCAAAAGTAAATTAACGAATTACAAAATATAACTGTTATGCATGACGAAATATATCACGACAACCAAGCCAATAAATAAAAACATAAGAAAAGAAAAAAAACTTTTCCGTTTGCAAGCAACGACTACACCTAAATGTTGTTTTTCGTGTTGATGAAAACAGCCATTGTTCGGCAAATGCAGCTATTATTTCAACTCAGTGATGGATTATCTCTTGGTGTTTTTTTAAATCACCAATATAATCCATAGGACAGAGGCCCTAAGCCTCGAACCTATACCCTTACAAAAAATCATTTGGCTTGCAATTGTTTTGAAAGTTATACAAAGCATGATAACGTCAAATCTAGACGTTATATACAACATAATAAAGCCAAAATTAGACTTTACATACAACATAATTATGAAAACCTAATCTATTCGTCACATACAGCATAAATAAAGTCAAAGTTTAACGTCATATACAACATTATAAAACCAAATCAAAACGTTACACAAAATTAAAAAAAAAGCCAAAACTAAGCCTTCATGTTATATACCACTGAACAAAATCATATTTAGACATTACATTGAAAATAGCAGAGCCAAAATTAGAAGTGCGATCCTCGCGCATGAATGACTACTGCATTCAAGTATACTAACGACACGCCGAATTTCTTAGGGACAAAAAAATCCCATTATGAATTATATGAATGCAGTGTTATTGTACCAGAAAATATTGGTCGTTAATACAAGCTAAGGAAGGAAGGGGGATAACTCATGAAGTGGAATAACATAAGGACAATACACCACTTCCCCAATTAAAGAAACAGGGACTACCTGTTCGGTCAGGGGCTTGGAGTAGATCTATAAACCAGGCTAGCTGCTAGTGTGACTAACTGGCTTAAGATTTGACGTCACAGATACCAAACTAGCTCGCCAAACAATGTCCAACACTTGATCTTAACGGTTTAACGTCCCCGTGTCCTACTAAAGTCCTACAATATATCTCGACGTCGGCATTTCATACTAAAGTCCTACAGTATATCTCGAAGTCCTACAATATATCTCGACGTCTCCGTGTCCTAATAAAGCCCTACAGTATATCTCGACGTCTGCATGTCCTACCAAAGTCCTACAATATATCTCGACGTCTCCGTGTCCTACTAAAGTCCTACAATATATCTCGGCGTCTCCGTGTCCTACTAAAGTCCTACAATATATCTCGACGTCTCCGTGTCCTACTAAAGTCCTACAATATATCTCGACGTCTCCGTGTCCTACTAAAGTCCTACAATATATCTCGACGTCTCCGTGTCCTACTAAAGTCCTACAATATATCTCGACGTCTCCGTGTCCTAATAAAGCCCTACAGTATATCTCGAAGTCCTACAATTGATCTTAACGCCCCCGTGACCTACTAAAGTCCTTCAGTATATCGACATCATTATGTCCTTCTAAATTCCTACAATATAATTCATCAAAGTCCTACACTTCATCTTAACGTTGCCCACCTACACAGCTCAAATAATACAGTTCACCCTGCATAAACTTACTTATAATGTTTTATGGTGTTTTAAAAAGTACAATACAGCTATTGAATTTATTGCTCATTGTATTTTTATTATAAAACATCAATATAATTTTAATGACTGTTCAAACACACAATAAAATTCCGTTAACATTCAACAGACAAGATATTTTTTTCCGTTAGCTGGTCCCCCATCTTACACAATCTTTTTGACCTAACACACAACACACATTCAACACAGGACGATAATGTTAATACTGTAACACATCTGACATTTAGCTTATCATGGATCGATAAATAATTCGGTTATTGATACCTAACATGTGTGTGTGTGTGTGAGAGAGGTGTTAATATTGATGCAGATACACACACATACACAATTGTACATATACATATATGTATTTGCGTGTGTGTTTATAATATATGCATATATATATACACATGTACTACACACACATATAAGTAAATAAAAAATAAATACATAAATAAACAAATATGGCCTATATATATTCAAAATATATTCAAAATTTAGCAACGAACACATCGCTGGCGATCGAGATTATACTACGAACCTTCCGGCTTAGAGATTATTCAGATTATAACCTTAGACTAAGATGAAAATATTAGAGCACAGAGATTTAAAAAACTATTATATATATATATATATATATATATATATATATATATATATATATATATATATATATATATATATATATATATATATATATATATATATATATATATATAAACTTCTAAAAGTGGAAAAAACCAACAGAGCAGTCAGAGTCAAAGAAAATAGTCTGGCAGGACCTTGGACTTCGTGTTCCGGTTCTGGCTCGGCGCATGCTCAAACTGGGTGAGCCGGGTGTTTCCAAGGTCATCGACCTCCATCAGCCCCGCCTGGTTGCCGCACCGGTAGCAGTAGTTGGGGGCGCTGAACACGGTGATCACGTGACCGCCGTGGCACAGGTTGTAGCCCTCCATGACCATCTGGTGGGCCCGGGAGATTAGGGAGAGGCTGTTGCAGTGGTTGAACGCCTCCGACACGTCCTCCCCGAAGTTGAAGCCCGCCCCCCTCGGGGACATGGACCACCCGTTCCGGTCCTCCGGGTCTGACCACAGCAGGTCGCTGATCGGCCCGTCGTGGGGGACTTCCTGGAACCTGTCCAGAACCCGGATGTGGTCAAGCGTGTCGATAGAGGGCGATAACCCGCCGTGCAGGCAGAATATCGTCCCGTTGACTAGAGCTGTTAGAGGGAAGTAATCGAACAGATCGGTGAAGTATTTCCAAACATTGGAGTTGCCGTACTTGAGGAGACACTCGTCGTAAAACCCGTAGACCTGTGTGCTCATTCTGCACTCGTGGTTGCCCCTGAGGATGGTGATTCTGTTTGGGTATCGAACCTGCAACAAAAAGGGGAGGTAGAATTAATCAAAAAGTAAAGTAGGCACACAAAAAATATTAAAATAAAAAAATCGAAAGTTTCTGCCTTATGTCTCCGTCAGAATACAGTTTAAGTTAGTTTATCACTATAGAAGGTTTATTGAACAGTCTCCTTAACGTAAGATCCAGATTGGCACTTGTCTATGGGACCCCAACATTAATCTTAAGGCGATTATTCAGATTAACTGAGCCTTTTAAAAATATGTTTCAAGTAATTAAAACACAAGATATAATTGCCAGAGTTGCTTTCACTTTCGGCATCTCATTAGAGGGTGCCGCCCCCGCCCCCGCCCCTCCCCCCCCCCCCCCCCCCACGAAGACAAAAAGACAGAAACTCTGCAAAAAGTATTACTTTGAAATTTTAACGAACATTTAGTATAAAAAAGTCACGAAATAGCAGACACGGTGTTCTGGAAATAAATTACTGTTTACAACTGGTTACAGCTTAAATATACTATACAGTTTGAGTCGACTCAGCCTTAATGGGTATCTAACATTTGTCAGAAAAATGCTGGAGGGGACGAAGGGACCGAAATGAAAACGTCCATACTGCTAAATCGAAAAATCTCGAGTTCGAATCATCGGACAGATGAAACTCTACAGTTGGGGACAGCAACTCATCTAGGAGAGACAACGCCAAAATCGAACAACTGCTGCCTTGTAGCTAGTTCTCGCTTGGACAAAGACTAAGGAAGCAAATACAAAAAGAAAAGCAGGCTGAAATAACAGCCAATGGCCCTTTATGACGCATAACAAGTTAACGCGTAATACTTGATTGTGTTAAAAGGAATCCCATCCAAACATCCAAATGACCAAACGCGAATTTATAATTTCACTTATGTTAACATAAATTTGACATCAATTGTTAACCGCTGTTTATAAAAAGACGTGAACCTGTTATTGAACTAAAAGTTAACAGTGTTTCTTCCAGATTTTATCTCCCCCCCCCCCCCCCCCCCCGAAGAGATGCCTGGAAGAAACTCTGAACGTTAACATTAATGTACTTACCTTGAGCGCCACTAAAAGTGAGACCGTCTCTACCGAGTGGTACCCCCTGTCCACGTAGTCCCCCATGAACAGGTAATTCGTGTTGGGCAGACGACCGCCGACCTTGAAGAGTTCCAGCAGGTCGTAGAACTGGCCGTGGATGTCCCCGCAGACGGTGACCGGACACGTGACCGCCTGGACATTAGACTCGCGGGTCAAGATCTCCCGGGCTTTGTCGCAAAGGGACTTAACCTGAGCCTCGCTCAGGGGCCTGCACTCGTATAGTTCATTTATCCACTCGTCCACGTCTGTTGATATCTTTACATCCATTTTGTGTGGAAGTGGTTTATTAATTAAAATGTGTGGATAACAATTCACAATCTTAATAAATAGTTTCAAACCGTTTATTAAAAAGTAAATTCTTTTTTAAATAAATGTGAAGTATGAAAACTATGAAAAAATATAGTTCTTTGTTGCTTATTAAAATAATATATAGCGTGTTCTAATAATCAAATTTATTTTTGTTCCAACGTAAATAATGATTCATCAAAACTAATTGAGACAATTAACAAAGCAACGTACAAATAATAGTTTAAATCTTGAAGATAACGTAACTGGTGTCAGTAGGCCGAAGTTTGAATCATATCTCTGGGAGGTGAGATAACGACACGAGCCGTGGATTATCTCATAATTACCGGATTATCTCATCATCGTCACCAAAACATTTCATCAACAAATTGATCTTTTAAATTGTTTCTTGTTAAACGTGTATGCTCCGTCTTTTAAGAAAAGATTTTTTTTTCGTTTTCCTTTTTGAGAGTTAACTCATACACAAAGATATATAGTTCAAGTACTCAAAGCTTTTTGGTAGTACTTTTTTTTTTAGAAACGTCAACAAATACGGAAATTCATAATCCTGGATTCAAATGAGGTGTTATGGAGCTTTTGTGTTGAGTTCTTAGTCAGGCTTATGTCATCACACCGGAAATACAACAGAAACCCCTCTATGCGAGCAGTAAACGACGTATTGAAGATGTAGACTATGTCAAGTCTCCGAGTTTTGTTAGCGTAGTATTGTCATCTAGCAGTGTGTTCAAAACTACGCTGATGAATATCTCTTGTTCTTCTACACTTTGTAATCTGACCATAAAATGCTTCATATGTTTTGGTTTGCACCTTATTATATCTACAATCGTCCGGTCCCTAGCGTGTGATCATTGGTTGGAATATATCACGTGACCCACGTTTCGAATGACGCATATCTCATAGTCATATGTTAGCAGTTAACACATGACTAATGATAACATTTATCAGAATCGGATTTTCCCTGTGATAAATGTTAACGCTCCTTACTTCGATAAAAGATTAAAGTATCGTGTCGTAAATATCGAGCGAAGTATTGTTTAGAAGAAAAAAATGGAGCTATATTTACATGTTATAAATTATGAGACTGTCGTGACGAACTTTGGTGATAGAAGAACTGGATGATTGAGATATGGCGGTGTAGACACAAAGGTGTGATGCAATATTTTTTTGTTTAGTTTAACATGAAGAACAGGACAATATTAATTTTTTTAAAATGCCCACACATACAACACACACACACATGATCATGCACACATCTCCGCACATGTACGCACATACAGAACATACGCACACACAATTGCATTGACAGATACAAGCAAATACATGTACGTGCGTGCTTACAGAAAACATAAACACGTAGTTATATTTACAGACACACAACCGCATGTACGTGCACACACATGCATGCAAGTGCACACACACACTAAAACACACACACACACACACACACACATATATATATATATATATATATATATATATATATATATATATATATATATATATATATATATATATATATATATATACATATATATATATATATATATATATATATATATATATATATATATACATATATATATATATATATATATATATATATATATATATATATATATATATATATATATATATATTACACACAAACATATGCATACCTTATATACACACATCCAATGAAATACAGACATAAAACGATTCTACAGAAACTAGGCTTCACGATGTGGAATTCAGACCCTGACGAATTACTAATTTAAAAAAATAAAATAATAAAATAATTGCCGTTAGTGTTATTTACATACTCGTGAAAACGTGAAGTAGAGCATATGATTGCTAACTCGCTAAAGTCCCGAGTTCGAACCCCTTGGCAGATAAGGATCGCCAGTTGGGAGACAGAAACCCATCTAGGAGAGAAAACGTATACACCAAACAACAACTGCATTTCAGATTTAAAAATAAAATAAAAGCAGAATGATATGCGGAGTCAAGAGGTTTTGTGGTGCATAAATTGTTAACACGTACTATCTAATTGTATTGGAAGAAATAACTTTACAATTAAGAACAAAGAAGATGAATTTTGATTTCTTGTCTGTGTCAAAATTGGATAACATAAGGGTTCTAAAAAAATTGATACACTGAAATCAGAGAAATCCTGAAAATCCTGAAAAATCATTATGTGTGCATGGATTTTTGTGTGTTTCGAACTTGAGAACTTAGGGTTAGCGAACCTGCGGTTTGCCGCTAGACCACACCTTCCCCTATTGCAATAACTGTAGGAATAAACTTAACAAGAGAACACTTTCAACTTGATTCTCCTCCTGTACTCTTGTTGATTAAATCACCTTGGTTTGACCACTGACCAGCACGTTAGATAGTGTCTCCTGTACACTTGTTGATTAAATCACCTTGACCACTGACCAGCACGTTAGACAGTGTCTCCTGTTCTCTTGTTGATTAAATCACCTTGGTTTGACCACTGACCAGCACGTTAGACAGTGTCTCCTGTACTCTTGTTGATTAAATCACGTTAGTTTGACCACTGACCAGCACGTTAAACAGTGTCTCCTGTACTCTTGTTGATTAAATCACGTTAGTTTGACCACTGACCAGCACGGTAGACAGTGTCTCCTGTACATACGGGAGACTCCTTCACCTGCTGGACATGAACGTCTTGGTCATTTTGGTTGTCGATGTCCACTCGTCGACAGCCGGAACCTCCAAGAGACAGCTACTAACTTGTAAACAACTAACGCTGTATTCTGGTACTAAAGTCTGATGTGACTAACGTATTCTGGTACTAAAGTCTGATGTGACTAACGTTGTAGTCTGGTACTAAAGTCTTATGTGACCAGAGGCGTAGCGAGGGGGGGGGGGGCGGGGGGACATATGTCCCCGGGCGCCGACCTTAGGGGGGGGGCGCCAAATTGAAAGTTTGAGGGGGGGGGGGTGCAAATGAAAAGTTCGAGGGGGGGGTGCAAATCGAAAGTTTGAGGGGGGGTGCAAATGAAAAGTTCGAGGGGGGTGCAAATCAATCGAAAGTTTTAGGGGGGGGGGGTGCAAATGAAAAGTTCGAGGGGGGGGGTACAAATCGAAAATTTGCTCCCGAGGGGGGCGCCAAATTGAAAGTATGTCCCCGGGCGCCGGGAAGGGTCGCTACGCCTCTGTATGTGACTAACGTATTCTGGTACTAAAGTCTTATGTGACTAACGTATTCTGGTACTAAAGTCTTATGTGACTAACGTTGTATTCTGGTACCAAAGTCTACTGTGACTAAAATATTCTGGTACTAAAGTCTTATGTGATTAACGTATTCTGGTACTAAAGTCTTATGTGATTAACGTATTCTGATACTAAAGTCTTATGTGACTAACATATTATGGTACTAAAGCCTTATGTTACTAACGTATTCTGGTACTAAAGCCTTATGTGACTTACGCATTCTAGTACTGAAGTCTTATGTGACTAACGTTGTATTTTTGTACTAATCCGTTCTGTGGTTTTAGTCGTTGATTACTTTCAAATAGATTATCATCCAAATCATTCATTCAAATGATTTCTTTCAAGTCGCAACTGCAGGTTTAGGGGAACGGCGTGGACGAATAGTAGAGCTTACGATTGCTAACCCGAAAGCCTCGAGTTCGAATCTAGGTCAATGAAAGAGATTAACTCTACTTCATATGCCCCATGTTTTTTGAGTATGAACTGATGATGTTTCTTCCAGGCATCTCTCCCGGGCAGTGCGCCCTCTAACTCCCCCCCCCCATTGAGTATGACCACCGCCCGTACCATATAGAAACAATATATACATTTAAGTAGAAAATATATAGGCCGTTCTTTTAAAGCCCCGGTTGTTTCAAATGCCCCCACCCCCAAAGTAAAATATCTGAAAGAAACCGACGACCTAATGAAGAAGTAGGCTACTAGCCAGAAGCCCTTTTATTATTGTGATCTTTCATTTTGGCTTCACATAGCAAACAATTGACCCACATAACAAGCCATCTAAAGCTGTTAAACCTCATGAAATTTTATTATTATTTTTGGTCTCAATCGACAGTTGAACTCAGTCCAAAACCCAGGAAGAAACAGAATCTCAGCGCTCTTCTGCTTTCAAAGTTGGCCAATGTTGACAGCAAGGACATCCGGCAGACGATAGATGTTGAGCATCACAACGAAGGTGAGTTGTCTTTCCCTTCTGGTTGTTTAGAGGTTTAAGTCTTTACATAAATATTATGGGCTAAGTGATCACAAATAAATACGCCTATATTGAACGAGACAGGCCCAACTAGATCAGCATGGTTTTACCCTCTCTGATAAGAATTTATTTTATTTTTAAAATCCATTAGTCTTGAGTACTATAAACTTATAAAGAGTAGACTAGTAATAGTAAAGATAAAAGAAGCAAATCCTGTCGTGCATAAAAAAAAACAACAAACAATATGTTTAAATTTGAAAGATTATTATTGATTAACCTTCCCCGTAAGGCATTTTAAATGAGAGTTAATTGTAAGCTCGGCGTAACTCTTCATGGCTTGTTCTGTTTTCGGTGTTTCTTTGGTTGTTCCCCTTGGCTTTAAATATAAATACTACTATCTCAGCACATCTACAATAGACATAATAAAAAGTAAAGAATGTTCCACTCTAGCTTTCATGTTTTTCTTGATGATACTTCTTTCAACATACAAGATCTTTATTCTATACACTATATAGATGGGGTCTAGACTAAGTGGTAGTAAAAAAAAAGTGTAAGTTTAAAATTAAATTGATAAATTGTGCTTAAAGTCTTTGACCTTTTTGTTGTTTCAATGTAACAGTTCACTTCTACTGTTTATTACAAATCCAATCTAGTTTTAATAAAAATGAGTTTTGCAACCCTGTCCAACAGAAATTATTGGCGATATTGATTTCATCCATGCTGATGGCCAGAGAACCGGATCTAGACACACATCCAACTTTGACAGTGTCAATGAGAAAGTGGAATTAACATTGACTCAAGGGAAAGCATATGTCATCATTAAGGTTAGTCAAATTATGGAACTTGTCAAGGCAGATATTGGACTGAAATGTTTTAACTTCTGTCTTTTACTTTAATGTCTGGGTCTAATTATTGACATTACAAATGAGAGGCTGTTTTTGCTTTTGGTTAATATTTTAAATACATTTTGAAATGGGATAGATTGGTGGGATGGTAAAGCACATGAATGCTTACGTTAAAGTCTTGAGTTCAAATCCTGGATTGGAGGGCTAAACATCCATGAGCCCTTACAATTATGCTGGGTACTAATTGAAGCTCACCCCACTCTAAACTTAAAGTGGCTTGGCACAGAATTCACCACACTATCCTATCATATGCCAAAGTTGCAGAAACAGGTGAACTCTACTTCATCTGCCATCTTGACCTTCACAAAGTTGTCACTGGTAAATTTAATGAACTCTCAAACTGTAAACAGCTTAAGGTGTTTACCTGATCCCCACCTGATATTTCCCAGGTGATTGCAGAAAGGATAGTTCCTGTAGACTACGAGTTCAACGTGTGGCGCAAGTCCCAGGCCATAGTGACCAGACAGATTGAGATCGACCTGCTGGCCAATGACCAGAGGAGGAGGCTGTACAAGCATGTCATGGAGAGTGCCAGTCATGCAGGTAGGGGAATTGTTGGGGGGGTGGTAAACTGCAGGTGTGTAGAGGGGGGGTGTTATTATTGAGCTGGGAATCTTACAGGTGGGTTATTGGATGGCAGGTGTGAGGAGGGGTGGCAATTATACAAGTGGGATATTAGGGTGTGGTGGGGGGGGGGAAGGATAGATATACAGAGGGGTGTGTGTTATTATTCAGGTGGAAATTGTATAGGTGGGTTATACGTGTGTGTATCTAAGTGGGGGCGATGACAGCGTAGGTGTATGGAGGAGGAGGGTGTTATAATTCAGGTAAGAATCTACCGGTGGGTGTTATTATTCAGATGGAAGCTGTATGCAGGTGGGGTCAGGCAGGTAGTAGGCACATGAGACAAATACCAGTAGCCTAAAAAAGCAAACATTTTAAACTTCTTTGAAGCCTAAATCTAGTTTTAAAGCAAGATTCAATTCATATTACACACATTAAATTATAAAATGCATAATAATTTGTAGCATCATGAATTGATCAGTTCAGTTTAATTTAATCCTCTTTGCATTGGCCAATAACCAAAGTTACAGTATTATAATTTAGAATAATGTAAAGTTGCATATTAAACCATCGACTGCTGCTTCAAAACCTTTTCATCCAACATATAATTATTGTTATTTAAACAATTAAATGTTTCTTTTTCTTATTAGATTTAAAATTTTTGTGGTGCATTCAAATAAAAATATCAATTTTCGAGTTATAAGCCTAGAGTTGTACATCTATTATCAATAAATGCATGGTTAAGGATGAGTATTATGTTATAAGAATTTGGGCAACAAATGATCACTATGAAATCTGATATTATTCCATTTGTGCCTGTTCACTTGCCAGTATTCACTGACATAATTTACCCCGAGTTCATAGTGACAAAAATGCTGTCCTGTGGTGTCTTCATCCCCCATAACATTAGTCATTAAGGTCACCTTTAACTGTCTAACCAGCAGAGCATAATGCAATGAAGGAAGAATAACTCTAGTTTTTAATAGAACTTAAAATATATTTAAATATTCATGTAGGCGTATTATATACAGATTTTAAAATTCCATGAGAAAGATATTATAATATATATATATAAATATATATAATTTTTTCGTGTTGCCAATGTATTCAAGAGTAGTTTGGTGATTCATAGTATCAAGCCAGTTAGAGCTAATGTTTTCATTAGGTTTATAACTGATATCCACAATGCTACCCTTATGTAATTTAATGTAACAAAGTATAGGCTTTAATAATTGAATAATAAAAGAAACATTTTAAATTCACTCCTCTGAAGTTCTAAATTATAATTGTATCGACCCATGTTGTTAATTAAATCAGGTGGATCCATGTTTCTCAATTCTAAATAAAGAGACCAATGGTTCTCACTTATAATTAGTTAGACCCATATAAGAGTTCAGTTTCTGTTTCTAGTAAATTCTATTCCCAGTGCATTTTACATTACCTTGCTTCTGCCTTTTGATCTGGTCAATTTATATTACAATAACAAGGTAATATCACTTTGAACATGATTGTATGTAGTAGGCCTATAGACAAGGTTTTGTGACCTCTGTATATCCAGAAATACTGTTTCCAGCCAGATAAATTTTCCTGACTATTAACCATACCATTCTAATTCTTAAAATGAGTGGGCAGTTATCAGTAAGATCTTATACTGCTTGAACCATATTATTCCACATAGATTAAAAAATTCTTTATCATTATTTCTAGGCTACCTGGATGATGCAGGGTCAAAGGGCAGAGGTCAGGATGCAGATAGATTTTCATCCAAAGAGAGACAACTCACCAGCATGGAGACCTTGAAACTTTTCTCCCAGATTTTAGATGTGGCTGAAGGTCAAGGTGAGAGGGAGCACACTGACATCAAGACCAAGCAGGAAATGGGTCAGCTCCCAGGGACTGCCGCTGACCTACTTTATTAAATCAGTCAATCCCAGCATTCATTTTGCTATCACAAACCGGTAATTATAATGCAAATAAAGGAGAACTACTATTCACTTTCTTAAGTATGTCATGGTATATACATATATACACATAAATACTTTGTTTGAGCTTTTTCTACCTTTGTACAACAATTCTGCAATTATAATTCTTAATATGATAACTATTATTAAATTAACACTGAGCAACTGGCCACATGTACCCTACTAGATCAAGCTTGGTGATAGTAAATCATCCAGTTGAGGTTTGAAAATCAAGTCTTACACTGAAAATGATGAGGTGAAAGAGGTTTAAATAATAATGTTGTATAACATGACTTAATTTTGTGAACATTTTGCTGACAATATTTATTAAATTCATCAACTATGTTCATAAATTTGAATTCATTAAACTATGTTCATAAATTTTAATTCATTAAACTATGTTCATATATTTGAATTTGTTAAACTATGTTAATAAATTTGAATTGCCTGTAAAAAGTAAACAAGAATGATACTTTATACTATGTCTATCATATGATACAATATATAACAATACCAAAACAATACACGTTTTCATTCACACTAGGAGCTGTTGAGTCATTTCATTAAACAGTGCAGATAGTTTTCATAAGAAATCTTCACTTTTTTATTTTTCTAAATTATCATTAGTTTTGTTTTGGCTTTTTAAAACAATTACAGAAGTAAATTATTGGCTGTTTTTTTAATAAAAAATAACAAATATATACCCTATGTCTATGTATTTTGTATATAAACTGAAAATAATTTTATAACCTAAAATTATGCTACTAGATGGATATGTAATAAATTATGTTGGATTTTATGTTATTTTTATAATGTCTAATTGTTTCCTAGATTACTCTGTAATGCTTGTTTTACAATTAACCATAAAGAAACAGCCTGAGTAAATAATATAAGGTACCCTATTCAAGAAAGTTAAAAATATTTTTCTTTTAATAAACCTAACAGAAGATATAAAATGTTAACTACATTTTTTCAGAATACAAGAAATGTGTAATTTTTAAAAAAAACAACTTTAAAGCTATGTTAAACATTTTAAATTAAAAACAAAAATGTAAACAAAATTCAGTTTCCATTGTTCTTTTGTTTGTTGGCCTGAGCTATGGTAACACATCTCAGCATTAAAGGTGAAATTTTGTAGCCATTAGTGGTGTACTTCCCTCTATGGGACTACTGTTGCCCTCTACAAGACTGATACTGTCCTCTATAGGACTACTACTGCCCTCTATAGGACTACTACAGCCCTCTATAGGACTACTACTGCCCTCTATAGGACTACTACTGCCCTCTGTAGGACTACTACTGCCCTCTACAGGACTAATACTGCCCATTTGTGGGATTATTCACCTACTTCATTTCACTGCTGTTCATTATTTGAATCATAACTAACTACTTCCATTATTTAAATCATAACTACCTACTTTACTATCCTATAATTGATTTATAAATGTTTAAATGCCTGACACACGTCTCAATGTGAATTATTCCATTTGTTGTTGTACCATAAACCACCATGTTTTTTTATATTCCAATATTTTTATACAGATTTTTACCAATGTAAAACTGATTGTAATATTTTAATATTTGTTTATGAAATGTATGAATGTTCCTTACCCAGAAATGTATACATGGAATCTTAACATTACAAAAATTTTAAACACTTAAGTTTTATCTATTCCATTATATCAATATTGTTTACAAAATAATAAAAGCTGTATGATATGCTGTATAACATCATATATTCATCATAAATGATAAGTTTTTTTTAAACATATCTAAATAGATACACACACCACAATATTTCTACCCAATAAATAGTTTTGTAGAATTAGTAGGTAACATATATGAATGCGCATGTGAATTGTGCAAATACGTATATGTCCGTATGTTTGTATTGGAGATATGTCTTACTGTATGTGTTCAAAAAACTACAATCTTGTTCTTATCTTTTTAGGTGCTATTTTATACTAGCTAGGAATATAATATTTTCAAATTTTTCTGCATGTGAATGTAATATTAAATGAAATGATAGTAGGTGATTTTGTTTTTATTTATCAATGTTCTCTAAACAATTGAATTAACGTATACTTTGAATTAAAAAAACGTTTACAATACTGTGCAGGATGAGTAAACTAAGATGCTCGAAAAGTTCCGAATAGTTAACAACTATTACTTAGCTGTCACTTTTATCTAAATCTACATGTGTGAATAAATTGTCTTCTTTGCATCCATTGTTTAGAGTTGATAAGTTGAAGGAACCAAAATATGAGCTTTTAACTGCCCCATTGACTGAAGGGTATTTTAATCTTTTGTTATTTTTATACTTTAAAATTTTTTTTCAATAATATTGTTTCAAAATATTTATTTAAAAAAGAAATGACAATTGTCTTATTTTTGTATATTATTTATTTAAAATAACAGGATAATATATTTTTTTTAATAATTCATTTCTATATCCGCATCATTTTCTTGTAATTGCAGAAGAGCTATATAATTCATTACGCAATGAAAATTATGCTAGTTAACGTTCAAATAAAAATTGCTAATTTTTTTTTAAAGATAAGTTTAAATATCCTAATTGAAAACTCAGAAATAAAAAATTAAAGGCACACTAAATGATTAAAAAGAATTCTTTTCAACAAACTATGCTGATGAGAATTAAATTAATCCAATATAAAATTAAACTCTTGAAATATATTTCAATTAAAAAAAAACATGTATAACATTGTTTATTAAAAAATGTAATTATGCAATTCAGATGTGATAAAAGCTATTCATAATTGAGTTAAGAGTATCTAGGATTTGCCTATTTGAATAAAAGTTCAAACATGGAAGTAACACACAGATCTGTTAAAATAATCAAATGAGCAATTTAAGAAAGAATATTTTCTTTTTTTTAAACATCTTTCTTAGATTACATCTGTCTTTCAAATGTTGTCCAGTTGGTCATCACATTCTTTTAAACAAAATTTTCATTAGAACTTTTGCTGATAGTTCGCCAAATGTTTTAATACATATTTTAAATAAGCTCTATTTTCTTTATAAAAATCAACATTGTTAAACTATATTTTCATTCGGCATTTTTATTTAATAAAGTTGCACAATGCTTTTATTTTAATTTGAAAATTGTCTTATTAAGAATAGAGATAAGTATTTTTTCTTCTTTCCCCCTATCAATATGTTAAAATGACTTCCAGAAACAGATACGCAAACACAATATATTGGTCGTCTAAAACTAGCTAGTGAGCCACACACTGATATTATATTCACTAACTTTGAGCATTGCTTGACATGTTATCAATTGTAAATCTATTTATTTGTAAATCTATAATCTTCCTAATATGCAGACTACCCTGTGTTGTATTTAGACATTTCTGCTTGTGATACATGCAAAATTGAACCTCGCCAAAAGTTTTATTAATTCAAAAATTTGTTTGCTTGCACGTTGAAATTTGTTTCTATTTTTTTTTTTTAAATTATTATTCTTGGACACATTAGTATAAAACTATTTATTATTGAAAGGAATTAGATGATTTATATACAATGTTAACCACTGTAGAACATGTATTGCTGGAGTTGAAATAAAATAATTCTACAAAACTAAAAAAACATGTATTAAGTTTTTGTCTACAAATCTAATATCTAAGACACATAATTATTGATCGTTGTTTAACAAGTTAACAATCAAGAGCTCCTACCTTTAGAAATGGCTTAGTGCTGAAGTTATATTTGTCATCCTAATATATATAATATTTTGTTTCCATATGTAAACTTGTAATCTATTAGTCTGGCTTTCACAATCTGAATTATATGTTAACCAAAGTATTTAGCTATTCTATAAACATAAGATGCTTAGTGTGGGAAATGAGAATGATAATTATTCAGTGTTGAAAGCTCTAGTGGAAATGTATCCTCTTTATATATATATATATATATATATATATATATATATATATATATATATATATATATATATATATATATATATATATATAATATATATATATAATATATAGATATATACATATAGATATACACATATATATATAATGTATATATATATATATATATATATATATATATATATATATATATATATATATATATATATATATATATATATATATATATATATATATATATATATATATACATTATATATATATATGTATATATCTATATGTATATATATATATGTATATAAATAAATATATATGTATACATATATATTTATGTATATATTTATTTATTTATACACACACACATATATATATACATATAAGTAAAGAATCCATTGGGCAGATGAAGTAGAGTTCATGTTTCTTGACCTTGGCATATAATGGGATAATGTGGTCAGCACTTTGCCCAGCCACCTTTACCTTCCATAACACGTTAGATGGGACAGATTTTAAAACAAGTATGTATAGCCAGATAAAGTAGAGTTAATTTTTTCTCATAATGTAACACTATGATTAAAAAAAAAAATTCCAAATGCTTGGTGGTCTCAGGTAAAATAGACCTGATCTGGGAATCAAACTGGAAACTTACAGATAAAATTGACGAGCCCAGATAATTTCTAGCCAGCCGTAGACTATGTAGAACACCTGGTCAGGTGAGGAGCCCACTTAAAAAACCTGCTAATTAACTTTTAGGAGAAAGTTATCCTTAGTCTTTGTAAATACAGTAGATATTGTTGTTATAGGATGGCATGGTCAAATGGTAGAGCACACCTGAAAGTTTCAAGTTCTTCTTCTTCGTTCTTAATTTTTAGTGTTGGGAGGGATTGAGCCTTATCTGCCAGAGGGTTTGAACTCGAGACTTTTTTCAAATTTATCAACCATGAGCTTTGCCAACTCGACCATGCTTCCATCACAATTAAGGATTAACTGTCAACTGGTTATGCGCCATTGAGTCCAATTTCAGCCTGCTTTTCTTTTTGGATTTGCTTCCATAGCCTTTGTCCAACCAAAAACAAACTACAAGGCAGCAGGTGTTTGATTTTAGAGTTGTCTCTCCTAGAAGAGTGGCTGTCCCCAGCTAACGAGCCTCATCTGCCCGAGGGTTCGAACTCGAGACTTTTCGGTTTAGCAACCATGAGCTTTACCGACTCCATCACGCCGACCCCGTTTCAAGTTCAAATCTGGGTTCCAGTCTGCACAATGTCCCTGAGTCTACTCAGCTCTGATGGGTACCTGACTTACATGACAGAAAGTAAAGGTGGCTGGGCATATAGTGCTCACCACACTATCCCTTCATAACAAGAAATAAATCCTACTTTCCCACACAAAAAATAATACAGAGGCTAGAAATCTAAGGTGTATTTCAACAAATTTTATTGATAATTTTTTAAGTTCTCCTGTAAATAAAAAAAAAAATTTGTCCATAACCTGTTGAAGAATTCTTCTGAAAATATGAATCTGACAGAAAAACATTGTATTCAACCACTAGCAGGATACATCACATGACATATAGACAACAAAGAACATGTCAAACCAAAGTTGTAAATATACAGTATAAAAACAGATTTTGAGGGCACAAAACAAAATTAGCAAAAATAAAAGGTTACAAAAAAAAAAAAAAAAAAAACAGCCAATAAACTAGTTAATTCATAATATTAAATAGTTACCAAATTAATTTTGAGTGCTCATTTTTGTTATTTATTTTAATCTCTTCATTGTGTTTACTGTCCAGTGTTAAAAAGAATGATTTTGATGTGACAATACTTAATGATGCAAATGCAAAATACATTATTAATACTGAGTTGATGTTTGATTAATAGTTTTTACACTTTTTATTGACTTTGAATTCTTCAAGAGTGTTTATAAGTTTGCTTTAGCACCAAACTCACAGTCATACTATGAAGTATGTAGATTTAATAAAAGGTAAATTTTTAAATAAAAAAATCAGTTATTTATTTAAGACCAGTTACAAGATGCATTTATTCAAAGTTTCAATGATTAAAAAAAAAAGAAAATGTTTTATTTTGATGGTAATTAAATGTATTAAAATACTGAAACATTAACTTTATAGTAACTGTTAGGTTTATATCTTTCTTAGAATCAACATTGTGGATGAAAAAGAAAATAGATAATTTATTTAACTTATTCTTTATTGCTTTTTTTTAAAAAGCAAAACTGGTGTGCTAATAACATATACCTACAGCTGTATCTATCAATTCATTAAAAGCTGAAAGCGAATTAAAAAAAAAAAGAATTTTTAAACAAAAACCCATAAAAAACTTTAAACTTTTTGTTATAGTATGTGTGCAATATTTCCTAGTTTGACCAATTATAATAAAAGAAAGTAGTATATATTAATCACTGCAAGAGGAGTATATATGTACAATACTAAAAAAAATCATTATGTAAGTGATAATTAACTGAGGGGTTTGTAAAAAATGGAGACAACTTAAAACTAGCTGAGCTTCAAACAAGATCCTGACAAATCAGTACAGGAAAGTAAGCTTAATGTTAACTACAAAACATATCAATTCAATATTTATGTATGAAATATGTATCTATTTGTATAGATAATAATTGCACTTGTCATCAATATTATAAGTTGATGTAGTCTCAAACATTTCATCTGAATACAATCACATTGCTCAACACATTGAACACAATCACATTGCTCAACACATTGAATACAATCACAATGCTCAACACATTGAACACAATCACATTGCTCAACACATTGAACACAATCACAATGCTCAACACATAAACACTTCATCACCAAGCAACAGAAAATAGCCAACAGACAACTTTTAGTATTGAATTTCCTAAATAAAAATATCTTCTATGTAAAAAAAAGTACATTTTAGCAAGACAAACCTTTCATCTTTTTAAATAGTTTATCAGCATAAAAAAAATTAAATATTTTCATTTTGAAAATTGAAAGACTTGAAGCAAGAATTTAAGGTGAACATTTAATATGTACAACAAACAACTAGAATTTATTTTCACTTATTGTCAACAGTTAATTTTAACTTAATTATAGCACTCTATACGTGTATAAGCCATACAGAATGTGGAATGTCAATTACAACAGACACTTGAGTACAGAAAGAGTTGTCGTTATCTAAATTGTAGACACTCCACTGTAAATACAAATATATAAAACAACCTACATCACTATCCCATGTAGCAAAAGGAGCTGTGAAAAGAACAAAAAGTTTGACTAACTTTTCATGGAACAAATCTTAATTTATTTCTATTGTTTTCCCCCAAAACAGAAGATGCTTAAAAATGGAGATCACTAAAAAATTCATATGAAATAATGCACAACTGAAAACTGCACACAAAAAAGTATGCAAGGGCACTTTTTGTTTCCTTAATTAAATCAAGCATTTATAGACATTAACATGATAAAACATATTTCCATGAAATATGACAAATTTTAAACGTATTAGTATAATTGGTTTGTATTTACGCATTTTTCTGTTTGCGCCGTTTTCTGGGAACCATATTTTTTTCTAGCAACAATTCAACCTAAATACAGTAAAACAATACTTTTAGTGACTGAAACAACGGACAAATGATTTTCATTGTAAAAGCATATACAATTAACCTTCAACTTAAACAGAATTTTGTTTTTCCTTTAAAAACTATGAGAACCTGAGTTAAATAATTTCAACAACTGGTCCTGGTTCAAGAAATAAGCTATGGAAATATTTGAACTTACAAATATAAAACACATGCTTACAATTTAAATATGTGAAAATTAAAAATATTGCTTCAATAACATCATCATTGTTCAAATTTTCAAAAAATAAATAAAATTGTTTTAAAAGAAAGTGAAATAAAAACAAAATCACAGTCAATTAAACATCTGTCATAGAAATGAATAAAATAAATAAAAATTCAACAGCAAACTGAAGTTTATTAAGCAAAACAAAGAAAGAAAAAACTCTTAGTTATTTAGAAATACTGTATTCAATGTATAAATTATATTTCAAATCTCATTTTAAATATTAAATATCTCTACTGAATATAAAAACACATTTTGCATTATTGTAAAATTGGTAGTTTTTGAACAGACATTCAAAGTTTCAACAAAGTGATGTTTCTTAACTGGCAAGTTTGTTTGATGGATAAAAATTTTGCTGCTTAATGTCAACTTTTGATAGAAATAAAGAATTAAGTCAAACATAATAGTATGAGAAAGTACAGATAAAACAATTACAACATAGGGTCTAGATAAACTTTAATAGTTGTGAAATTGATATTTTTGTGCTTGAAGTTAAATATGTGAATAAATTCTATAATATAATAAACAAAATACCAAAACCAATTTTTTTTAAATCTGGAAAAACAAAAAAACAAACCCCTAATGGATGGTTGCTATTCTCATTTAAAGTTTTGGAATAGAGCAATAGATGACAGGACTTTAGTTCATTTTATTAAAAAAATAAAAATAAATATACCTAAAAAAATTAGATGTTAAAATAGTGACATTTATATGTTTTTTTATTACTAGACTATTCTTTTATATAAAAGTTTAGGTATATAAAAATAAAAAGTCAATATGACCAATAATTAAAAAGAAGGCAAGAATGTAGCAGCCACAAGGGTTCTTGTATGTACTCAACTAAAAGCTAAGCTCAGCTAATCTGGCATGTTCACTTAAAACATCAGGATTTAAAAAAAAAAAATGTTTATAATAGATATGTTCAACAAATGGACCATAAAAAAATGTCATAATATGCAAGAACACTCTGATGCTAGTACATGGCTCAAAAAACAACAAGGTGCATTAATCAACATTTGTTTGGACAGGGAGCAGCATTTGAGAAAAGTTAACGCATGACTGGGTGGATGCATTACAAGGAGTGACATGGATGGGCATTAAACTAATGAAGGGTGGGGGACACAAGACAGTTATATTAAGACTATGTTGAGTTGTACTAAGACTACAACAAGTCATGCCACGACTGAAGATTGGCAACAAAAATGTGGAATGAACTGGGTGGTTTCATCCTCGCTGAACTGGTCTCATCTATCTGTCAGGTCCCTGTCAATGACAGCCACGCACTGAGCAACATCAGGTCAAATGTTGGACCACCAAAATTATTTCAACAGCAGAAATTTTCCTGGAAAATAATTGTTTGACTCAATTTAAATTGTCATCTAATTAATATATAGTCAAATGTTGGACCACCAAAATTATTTCAACAGCAGAAATTTTCCTGGAAAATAATTGTTTGACTCAATTTAAATTGTCATCTAATTAATATATAGTCAAATGTTGGACCACCAAAATTATTTCAACAGCAGAAATTTTTCTGAAAAAAAAAATGTATTTGACTCAATTAAAATTGTCATCTAATTAATATATAGTCAAATGGTGGACCACCAAAATTATTTCAACAGCAGAAATTTTCCTGGAAAAAAATTATTTGACTCAATTTAAATTGTCATCTAATTAATATATAGTCAAGCTACCTCGCTAAAATTGTATTCATGTTCATCTTTTGTACAATATTCATAAAATAGCAAAAAAGTTACAGAATGTATATTATTAAACTCATCGATAATATTGTCAATATAAAAAGTTTGTTACAAAAAGTTCCAAATAATCTTTAAATATTCAGCTTTACACTTACACAGCTATATAAAAAAGTATAAACAAAAATAGTTACCATAAAAAAGTTTAGCAGCTCAGGGTCAACACTTGCGTCCATAAGGATCATTGCAAAAATCAAACGGGAGGGCCAGAAACTGGGTGAAGAGATCCTCTCCGAAGCAAGAGTAGGCCAGCATGACAACAATCAGGACAATGCCTGTGAAAGCTTGTATGCAGATTAGAAAGTTCACCTGTTTCTGCAAGTACCGTGTTTGGTTCTCCAGCTGTTCTACCTGACAACAACAAAAGAAATCTGGCCATATTATTTATGTGGCATGTGGACATTTTAAATGCATAGACCCTTATTTTTATTGACAGCATTATTTTGAAACTTTGATAGAAATTTTGAGTCTGAGAAATTTAGCAAATAATTAGATGTATTTTCAATCATTTGAATAAAAAGTTAAATGACAAGTTGTAGTAATGAAGGTAAGATTTATAGTGTTATAATTTGAGATGGGATAAATTAGTTTTAGCATAAGTAGAAATGTTAAAAAAAACTACATTAATTGAGAGGATGTATTAAAAATAATTTGGTGTTAAAAAAAAAAGCAGAAGATATGCAAAATATTTATCTTTAATCTTAGGTTTTATTTAAATCCAAACTACTTCAAAGATTTAAAAAAATTCATTTTAATACAAAAGTAATACAATTGAAAAAAAACAACAAGTGAATAGTTTGAACAAAGAATCCAGCGCAACATTTCAGCAGAATCAACCTGTCAACTCTATACCTGTTTGTCCATCTCTTCAGCATCACCTTTGCCAGACCTTTTAGCCTGAAGGTTACCTTCATTAAATCCCCCATCCACAGAGGATGCCATGGCTGGCTCGTTAATAAATCTCTGGCTGGTAGAGGTTTGCCCTAAAGGAGCTGGTTTTTTCTTATCCTGGGGTGTATGTGAATGGGACGTTAATAAATCTCTGGCTGGCAGAGGTTTGTCCTAAAGGAGCTGGTTTTTTCTTATCCTGGGGTGTATGGGAATGGGACGTTAATAAATCTCTGGCTGGCAGAGGTTTGTCCTAAAGGAGCTGGTTTTTTCTTATCCTGGGGTGTATGGGAATGGGACGTTAATAAATCTCTGGCTGGCAGAGGTTTGCCCTAAAGGAGCTGGTTTTTTCTTATCCTGGGGTGTATGGGAATGGGAGGAAAACTTAAACAAAATGGAACATTTGATCTGCACCTTTGTGAGTTTGTAGTTCCTGACTGGCTTATTGCTGTATTGTATTAGGCTGGCAGCTTTGTCCAATAAGACTAGTTTTTATGTGTGTGTGGTGTTTGTAAGTGAGGGGATATCTAAAGAAAACTGAAAGATTCTAAATACTTGTGTACGGAAACACCTTCATGTAAATATGAAATGGGTGACAGGACAAAATTTATCAGGCTTAACAACTCCAAGCACAATTTCTTACATACTGAAAAAACAACTAGTTATTCACAACTTCTTTTTCATGTTCTAATATATTTAATTTGGAATACTTTTCTTCTTCTTTGTTCTTAATTTTTAGTGTTGGAAGGGATCGAGCTTTTGCAGACTCAACCACGCCTCCATCACAATTAGGATACGTGTCAACTGGTTATGCTCCGTTGAGGCCATTGACTCCAATTTCAGCCTGCTTTTCTTTTTGGATTTGCTTCCATAGCCTTTGTCCAACAAAGAACATACTACAAGGCAGCAGTTGTTTTAATTTTAGAGTTGTCTCTCCTAGAAGAGTGGTTGTCCCCAGCTAACGAGCCTCATCTGCCCGGGGGTTCGAACTCGAGACTTTTTGGTTCAGCAACCATGAGCTTTACCGACTCGACCACGCCGACCCCTGTATTACTTTTAAATATGCAGTAATTTGCCCAATATAGGGAGAGATATGCTAGATCTCAGCTGTTTAAACCATGTTAGTAAATGATGCAGAGTTAGCTAAGATAAACAATCCATTTATGGATCATAATTAAAAATAATTTTAAATATAGATAATAAATTTGAAAAAAAAAAGATGATTAGCTGATTAAAGTGATTTTTAAAAAAAGAATGCCAAGAGAATCTACCTAAATGGTTGATACTGAATGGTTATAATTAATAGTGTAATACCTTTCTTTGTAAAGAGCTCACCACATGGAATAAACTTACCTCACAAAGTTTGGGACCTAAACATAATATATGTAGAACCCTAAAACTTAAACCCTTATCTTGACTGTCTAACTTAAAATAGCTCAGCATAGTACATAAAATTAAAGTCTTTCACCTCAATCAAGATGTAGAACAATAAAACGTAAACCCTTATCTTGACTGTCTAACTTAAAATAGCTCAGCACAGTAAATAAACTAAAGTCTTTCACCTCACTCAAGATGTAGAACAATAAAACGTAAACCCTTATCTTGACTGTCTAACTTAAAATAGCTCAGCACAGTACATAAAACTAAAGTCTTGAAACTAAGCAAAAATTATGTAAATTGTTTTTAGCAGGACAGCCAAAAGTCTAAGTAAGTTTGCACAATTTATACAACAGGCCTACATGCCTATTGTAGAATAAACTAAACACTATGGTCCATGTGTGAGAGAATCAATTGGTGCTAAGTACAACAACATAAACACCTTGATTATTTTTTTTATATCAACATATTGGTACGGCAACAGTTTGAAAAGTCACATCTTAAAGCCTAACATAAGCATACTTGTCTTTCTGATCAGAAATGAAGTTTCATTTCAAAAGAATAGCTCATTATACCACAACCTAAGCAAACAAAATCTAGTCTCAGGCAGCTATGCAGAGAGCAACATAAATACAATTTAAAGTTAAATCTCCCAGTGCAATGCTATCCCAAATTATAAGTTACATAAGAGTTATCTCACCTTGCCTGCCAGAGTGCTGGGTGTTTCTTGTAGGTAGCTGATTCCCTTTTTGCTTTCTGTAGCTCTGACTACCTCAGGGGCACATTTTAACCTGGGGTCAAAGAGAAATACAAGCTTAGGTGGCAGGTTTTAACACCAGGGGCACATTTTAACCTGGGGTCAAAGAGAAATACAAGCTTAGGTGGCAGGTTTTAACAACAGGGGCTCATTTTAACCTGTGATCAAAGAGAAATACAAGCTTAGGTGGCAGGTTTTAACACCAGGGGCACATTTTAACCTGGGGTCAAAGAGAAATACAAGCTTAGGTGGCAGGTTTTAACAACAGGGGCTCATTTTAACCTGTGATCAAAGAGAAATACAAGCTTAGGTGGCAGGTTTTAACACCAGGGGCACATTTTAACCTGGGGTCAAAGAGAAATACAAGCTTAGGTGGCAGGTTTTAACACCAGGGGCACATTTTAACCTGGGGTCAAAGAGAAATACAAGCTTAGGTGGCAGGTTTTAACACCAGGGGCACATTTTAACCTGGGGTCAAAGAGAAATACAAGCTTAGGTGGCAGGTTTTAACACCAGGGGCACACTTTAACCTGTGATCAAAGAGAAATACAAGCTTAGGTGGCAGGTTTTAACACCAGGGGCACATTTTAACCTGGGGTCAAAGAGAAATACAAGCTTAGGTGGCAGGTTTTAACAACAGGGGCTCATTTTAACCTGTGATCAAAGAGAAATACAAGCTTAGGTGGCAGGTTTTAACACCAGGGGCACACTTTAACCTGTGATCAAAGAGAAATACAAGCTTAGGTGGCAGGTTTTAACACCAGGGGCACATTTTAACCTGGGGTCAAAGAGAAATACAAGCGTAGGTCGCAGGTTTTAACACCAGGGGCACATTTTAACCTGGGGTCAAAGAGAAATACTATCACACATATCACATTTCTAAGGGGTAGCCCATACACTATGTCATACTCCAACGAAAGGTTGGGCTATTGTTCCTAGCAGGAAAAGAGATTCTGAAAATCTGGTGTATTCTATATTTTGTATTGTTTGAAGGGAATAGTGATGAAACGCTTTTGTTAAATGGCTGGGGAGATAGAAAAGATTGGACCATTGACATCATCTTTCTCTAGGAGGAGGAGGGGAGAGATAGACCTTTTGTAACTTATAAAAAATTTGGGGGATGGGGGAAGTGTAAACATAGTAAATATGACTTCCAAAGCAGAAGATCATCTACTCAAAATAAAAATAGGATATTTTTCTAACAGAAATTGAACATGCTAAGAAAACTTGGTTTCATTTATGCATTAATTATTTAGCCTCAACAAATTAAAAATAATTTCAATGGAAAAACAAATTAAGAATCTGACCAAGAATCTAAAGCTTTGACATTTTAATTTAAAGTCATAAAAATGCAATTTGAAATGAGGTTTTACTTATTAAAATTACCATTTTATTAAAAAAAATGTTAAATAACTTAGGCTTTTCAAAAATTAATCCACCATTTATGATAGCATTCATAAAAATAATTTAAAAAATCCCAAAATCAACATACTACACCCACTTTTCAAATACTTTTAATCTATATCTCAAATAGCCAGAGTTGAAAACACTGACTGGCTTTTGCCATGAAAACAGGTACATTCCCAACGTCTTAGTATAGCTTACTTGTGTTGCATGATTTTATCCCTGGAGGCATCCTTGAACAGCGTGGCTGGGTCTGTCCCTGTAGTGGTTTCCATAGCCATGACCAAAAACTTGTCTTTACCGATGTCTGCTCGAACATCTGAAGTTTTTAAAAAAAAAGCTATGTTTGTATCCAACAGTTAGAACATCTTACAAAAAAAAGTTATTAAAAGGTAAATTGAATAAACATGAATAAAAATCTTTAAAATCTGTTAAGTTATTTTTTAATATATAAAAACGTCAGTTACAAATTCTGATTTTTTTTTTTTGATAAATGCATTAGCTGAAAATTTTCTACAGAATATAGAAACATAACGTGTCTTTGGTTTTTACTCAAAAAAGAGTGAACATTTAAAAAAAAAAATTACAACATAAATATTTACTAATAAATAAAAACTTAAAAAGTGTGTTTGTTTCTTTTAGTTGGTAAATGAGCTAATTCAAGAAATTTAAAATGTTAATTATTTTAGAGCTAATTAGTACCTGGAACAAGGTAGACATAGATCTCTTCTGTTTTGTCTGGTCGGATGATTCCAGAACTGGGCCGCACTCTGAATTTTTCAGGAGCTGTTGTTTTTACCTGCAAGTTTAAATGGGAAGTAATTTTAAAATATATATTTAATATATCACTTCTAAATAAAGCACATTTCTAAACACAAAACAGAGTTTCACATGCACCAATGATTTAGAAATAACTAATGCACTAGAGACAGTAAAAGTATAAATTTGATTAACAATTAATTGTGAAATATGAAGCTTTGTTAAGTGAAAGAATAATAAGCAGATATTAAGTATACATAATCCAAGTAAAAAGTTTAGCTACTCTTTTGAGCCTGACAGTCAATAGGATAAATGAAGTAGAGTTCACCTGCATCTGTGACCATGGCATATAAAGGAATAGTGTGATTAGCACTATGCCAAAACAAACAAAAGACAACAAAAGTTTTGTGACTGACTTACTTTGAAAGCAACTTGGGTTGGTAAGGTATTAGTTAAAGTGATGATATCGAAGGATTCTCCATTGTCAGCCACTTGAAAAGCAAGCTCGTCAGCTGGACTGAAATATAAAGGGTATAACTCTTATACAAATTTCTTGTTCAACATCATAAGCCTACACACATTTTTATCATTGTTGGTTGAGCAAGTTGTTCACAGCTAACAAAAAAAATATGGATGATTTTAGATACTGTCCGATAAAAGACTCTTCCAAAAATAGGTGGGTTAGGTTGTTAGTATTAGTAGTATTGTAATATCAACTAGTTTTATGGTTCAAAATTAGGGTTAGGTGTATTGTGGGAGTACAGCTGGGGCTAGGGATAGGGTTAGCATTGACATTAGCAAGCCATGTGAGTATTTTAGTTAACTTAACCAGTAAGCTTACACACACTTTTTAAAGAAGATTCTATTATCGGACACTGGTATTAAAATTCCCCAAATAATACATGATTTAATTTCTGAAGCTTTGAATTAAAATCTTTTAAATTATTATTTTTTTGACAGAGTACTATTTGATCTTAGAGACAATCTTTGCACAACATGTAAAAAGCTTTTTTTTGTCAGTTAAGGAACAGATGAGTATATTGTGAGCATAAAGTAGTTTTTAAAATTGCATCAGGTCAATTATACAAGGTCAGGACATAGTGGTATCACCCGGTGCGCTCGCCTCTGGCAAAACATTTTCAACACCATACATATTTTAAGGAAATGTAAAAAAAAAATGTATGTCAAAAAAAAAAACAACCAAAATTACGCCAGATCTTTACTTACACTATGCCCAATCTAATTTTATCAAAATTGGTTTTATCAAAAGTGAAAAAAAAACTTTAAACATTTTTACAGTTAAATTTCATAAGTGTTTTAGAGAGTAAAGCACCATAAAAATAAAGATTTGTAAATAAAAACAAACCTGATAGTCAAGAAACGACCAACAAAGGAACTAGAGGTTGTAAAAGACTGAGATCTCCCCAGAATTAATGAACGCTGTTAAAACATAACAATCAAAACAAAATTGAACATTTTTGTGAATAAATCAAAATGCAAAGTGGTTCTATTTGCAAAACTAATAACAGTGTTTTTTTTTAAAAATTGCAGTTAAAATTCTTGTCTCCATATTTATAAAAAAATAATTTTTAAATTTCTTGTTTCAATAAAAGGTGAGTTATGCATTTTTTCTCACTCATGTCATTGTCAAATACTAACACTAGAATCATTTTGCATTTCTAATTCAAATATCAAAATAAAAATTTAAAAGATCAAACAAGAATGATGCTAAAGACACACACTGACAACAGAAGTGAAATCAAGTCAGCGTGTGTGAAACAGCACCGTAACAAAACCTGCTGGTTAACCTTATAATCAATGCAGATCCTTCACTTTCAATAAGATTACACTGAGACTGCAAAAAGAATTATAATGAAGCTGGGCTAGTATCACCCTTAAGGGTAATGTATATTTACAAATAAAAAATTTCAGTGTTAGTAGCCATATCAGAATACCTACAGTTTATTTTTTATATCTTTAACTTACTTGAATTTAAGGTCATATTAAATAAAACAAAATTTGCATCTTAAATTTAGAGCTCATGAAATTAAAACACTGCTGTTTTCTGATGCACATAAATCAAAATAAATTATTTGAAAGCCAACATACCCTTTTCTCGTTTGAACTGTTGTTCTGATTGTTGTTGTTTCTGTTGTGTAAGGCAGGTGCTGTGTTGGAGTTGAAGTCCAAAGACGATTCCAAATCTGATTGTGACGGAGACACAAAACCCTCCTGCACCTCTAGGAAATGGACCTAACAGAGCACATTTTTGTAAACATAACGTACAGTTGACTGCTATATTGTAGTGCAAATACAATCAGAATAGTAAGGTAATGGACCTAACAGGAAATCCAGAGCACATTTTTTAAAATAAAGTACAGTTTACTGCTATATTGTAGTGCAAATAAAATCAGAATAGTGAAAAAAACAAAACTCTACTCATTATTTAATAAATATTTATTCTAATAGTATGGTATACCAATACTTTAACTCTTTAAGACCGTAACGACGCTCCCAGTGGTTGGTCTGCCGGCCTGCCATACCGTAACGACGCTCCCAGCGTCCGATAAAATTTTCTCTATTTAATTCGTTGTTTTTCGGAATCCAAGTGTTTAATCGTAAATCTAGGTCATGATAACGCTAGAGCGGCCATTTTTCGAAATTTATAGAATTTTTTTGTAAACCAACTCGAAAAACGGCATTTTTTAACACTGCGGAATGCCGTTCAGCGGCCGCGTCTAAACGTTTACGTCGCCGCATTATAAAATTAACGAAAATTAAAGTATTTATACTAAGACTAATCCGATCCATGATTTTTGTAGATAAATGGACGTACTTTCGTTTTCTATAAATAAGAACTCATGAAAAGTTATTCTTATTATTAATTTTCCCGACAGAAGCGTAATTTTTGCACAAAAAAAAAACAACTCTTTATTTTTTCTTCTTTAAAACTAAGTAATTATCTTTCTTCAATAAATAAATAACTCCTTAAAATGTATATCAGTGTGTAGGGTATTCAATTACGATTAATTTTTATAAATAATGTTTGGGGTTTAAATTAATGGGTAAAAAGATATGGGTCATTTAGCCGCAGGGGTACTGAAAAAAAATGAGGGAAAAAAAATAATTCCGGTAAAACGTGAAAATAATTACGGGCTTAAAGAGTTAATACAATAATTACATTTTTCAATAGAAAATTTGTTATTCATTAATATGTTACAGTTAAAACAAAACTGAGTTCGTTAACTGGTTGCATTGGTAACAATAATCTACTTCAGTGGTTCTTAACCAGAGTTTGATCAATCCCCATGGGTTCCGTAAGTCAATCTCAAGGGTTTAGCGAAGTTAAGACACAAAGCCAACTTATATGCTTCACGATTGGATTTCGTCGGTGCGGACAGTAAATGCACATATGAAACTGGCGGGTTTCAGTACCTCCAAAAAGGTTAAGAACCACTGCTCTACTTATTAAATTGCTGTAAGGAAAACTAAACCTTTAATAAAATTGTAGAAAACATCCACAAACCCAACTAGGCCTTATTTGAATGTCTGAGAGCAAAAAACAAAAAGTTTCTACAGACAAAAAGAAGCAAATGGTACAAGCAAGACTTACCTTCTTCTCAACTTTTTTGTCAACATCTTCTGGATACAGTGGCTCATCCCCCATCCCTGGCTTAAAACTAAACTCAAAACTATCCTAAAAACAAAACAAAACTTGATTATTTCACTCATAACAGTTTCTAATCATTACTGATTACTACAAACAATAAATTATAAAATTAGATCACAAGCTCATGGAATAATAAACCGCATTAGGAGAAATAGAATTTAAGAGAAATACATACTGTCCCTCCCATGTACGGGGGTAAATCCTCTGCCTTAATGTATGTTTGGACATCCCCTTTAGTGACGAACTTTATTTTAGCCACAGCCTCGGGGCTGAGCCAAGCTTTAATCAGTTTCCAGGCAGCTAAAACACACAAGCAATAAAATGAAATAGTTTAACATAGTTTTACCTGTTACACATTTCACTAAATTAGATCAAATTTTTAACTTTGTATTTCTACGTTTAAACTTTGCCCATTTCCTTTTAATAAGTAAAATACATAGTATGTTTACAATAAAGTTGTCAATACATTATCATAGGTAGAGTTCAGCTCACCATTGAATATCCACGGCATGTCGTAGATGAGCATGTAGGCTAAAAAAGTAAATTAACATGGTTATGACCTTGACTTATAATCTAAGCTAATACTACTATAAAAACAAAAGAATAATACGAGAAACAATATTTTAAAAAACCTTTACTCAACAAATTTTAACAAATTAAATTTTAGTAAATGAAAAGAAAACATACCTAAAAATGTTGGGTAGTAATATTTAAAAATTGTAATTATGTATTTGACAAAGTCCACATCCTGCAGAAAAAAGGTCAAGTGTAAAAATCTTGCAATTTTAATCACAATCAGTGATACAACTAGCTAGTGGCTTGATATGGAGACATAAAAATCACAACTTAAAAAGGGATGGACTCAAAGAGGTGAGGCAAAGTGTTTGAAGGTCTCTGAGCCATCTTGGGATATATAACAAGAAGTGGTGAACATGTGGGCCAGTGTTAGCAACACACCATTAAAAATCATGCCGGTGGACTCTACATCATATGCATGATGAAGATGTTGAAACAGTTCATTCCCTTTAACTTTACTGCTTTATATGGACACATAAAAGAAAAAAGAAAAATTCACAGATATTTCACAAAGAAATCTCTTTCTAAAGCTTACCAAATTACTCAGTCCACATGCTGACATATCTAACAGAACAACAATCTTTGAAAGTGGGTTCTCTTTGAAAGCTTTCTCAATTGCATATATCATCCCCTGCTTTTCTATGGCAATTCTTTCTGGCGGGGCATCTTTTCTATGCAGCTTTACTCTTAGCCACACTAGAGGGACATAAAAAGAAAGTTTACATTTTTTAGCTACAATTATTTCTTTTCATCAAACACTTTACTTGATAATAAGATTACAAAGTTCAGGTAAAAAATTAAATTTTTGAAAATGTCTTACAAATTCTGTTTCCTTGGATATCTTTCTTGTGAAAGTACAAAGCACCAAGGTCAAACAACTCACGATCAAAAGACGCTTCACACAAATCTAAGCAAAAGTGTATTGCATTAATAAAAGGTCATAGCACAAGAAACAGCGAGTCGTTGATAAATATATAATATGCAACATTTCTTCACATTGTTTAACAGATAGACTAAATATTTTTAAGCTGGCGTTCTAGCATATTGATATATAAAGCCAAATACTTCCTTATAAAAACACTAAAAAAAATTTAAGTATTATTTTTTTTTAACTTAAATTAGCACACAATAAATAATGTCCAGTGACACTACTAGCTATCTGTCATAGAGGTAAGGCCAATAGAAATTTTACAGCTTTTACAAACAAACACTGGCAGGATGGTGTGAAGCACTGAGCTGAAAGGAGAAAAAGAGCAGCATCTTATAGGTTCACTCGGCAAAAAAATCTCACCATTTGCCTTGATTTCTTTCCGAAATTTAAGGGATGAATGAACAAGATCAACTCCCTCGTCTAGTCTATCTTTCCCTCTGATGTAGGTCTGAACAAACACTGGATCTGCCTGTAACTTCTCAAGATCACGGGCATCATACATGCCACTAGCAATATTGTCTGGAAATTTAAAAAACAATTACAATTGCTTTAATGATGACACATTTAAATAACATTTAAAAATGCAGTTAAACTAACTGTTTCTTTTACTAAACACCCATTACAGCTCATATCTAGTATTAATTATAGTTGGATCTGATATCGTATATAGATCTAGATCTAGGCCATCAGTTAGTAAGTTAAAGACATAACAAAAACACCAGCATTTTTAAGTAGGCCTACACATACAATATTATAGAACAGTAGACTAGCAATGGTAGTGGGATTGGTGCAGGCTCGCTGCATTTGGCAAGTCCACCATCTCAATTTTAGATCTAGTCCTAGCTAATCATTCAATCATGAATAGAATTAATACAGAATTATTTTAATTAGTAGGCCTGGTAGAATTTGTAATAATTTTAGCTTGTATCCAGATGGTCTATATCTTTTAAAAGGGGTGAGACTGGGGATTTCTGTTCGTCAGGGCCGTCCTGCAACAGTTTGAGAGTTTGTGAAGTTAACAGTTGTCAGTTAAGTTAACTGAGTGTTAAGCCACACAAACAACTTTTCACCAAGCTGCAACTCAAACTTACCTGCATATTTTCTTTCAAAATTTTCCTTAACGTACTGAATATTTTCGTTCACCTGAAATAAATAGGTAAATGATAGTTTGAATAACATCTATTAGTCATAAGTATATTAATATTCACTACCGAATGGATTTAATTATTTTTTGCAGTCTTACCCCCATGATCATGATTTGTTGTTGAAACGGCTGAATCTACTTCCGGGGCACCTCTCCTGAATGGAATGGGACGTCACTCTAAAAATTATTTAAAAGTTCGCAAGTCAAATCCAGGCTCATTCGCCCTTACCATTGGCAAGGCATAGGCCTACAAGATTTACTAGCCTACATACTACATTATACATTATACATGGATTTTTAACACCGCAGTTAACGGGATTATAATCTTCATCACAAAACCTTTCCTACAAATATGTAAGAAAAAGTAATACATTTTAAAATTAATTTTGTTGAATCTCTAGAGTTAAGAAATTATTATACTTAATAATAATATCAGTGGCGTAGCGAGGTCGGGTGTCACCCGGTGCGGCCAGAGTTTCTTCCAGGCAACTCTTCGGGGGGGGGGGGGAGGTGGGCCTCTGTCCCCCCCCCCCCCTCCGAAGAAAGACTACCGCCACCCCCCCCCCCCCCCCCCGACCGAGATGGAATTTATATATTAAAATATACTTTTACTAGTGTCCGCCCCCCCCCCGGAAAATATTGACCGCCCCCCCCCCCCTCCCAGAAAATATCAAGTGCACCCCGGAGAGAAAAGTCTGGAAGAAACACTGGTTTTGTCAGTTTAATAAAATTGCTTATGTAAAAATTGTTAACGAGTTTAAAACGCAATAATTGTAAAAGGGCTGCTTGACTTATCCCCCCTCTCCCCACCCTACCCCCTGTGTTTAGCCTCTAGTCTTAGATCAGTTTTTATTTCTTTACGTCGCTCTCTCTGAGTGACCGGTAATGGTCACGTGACCGACGACTAGATAAAAATATATCTATCGAGTGTTTGACGGTTTGTCTTATTAGCAGTTTAGAATAATTGTGTAACAATCGAAGACGCGAGATAAAACTATGGACGTCATAATTTATCTAGACAAAGTGAGATGTGTATGCGTATGTAGGCCCATTTGTATGTGTTAACCTATATATTTAAGCGTATGCATGCGTACGTATTTACGTGTTTGTCATTATATATTGTGTGTTGCGTGAGGATGTTTTTGTATGAATGTGTATGTCCATACTTTTGTATTTGTTCGTGTGTGTTGATTTGAATTTTTGTCATCGTCAATCTATGTTACTGTTGGCGTGTGTTGAGGCCTGTGTGAGTGTGCATATATACGCCAGTGCATTTGTGTGGGTACATTAGCATATGTGTGTTTTTATGTGTATGTTTACATTTGTGTATATATACGAGTACGTTTGCATATGTATTTTTGTGTATACTTTTGCATGTATTGTGCGTGTGTACGTTTGAATGCGTGTATTTGTGCGCGCGTACGTTTGCATGTAAGTACTGTGCGTGCGTACGTTTGCATGTGAGTATTGTGCGTGTGTACGTTTGCGTTTTTATATTGTGCGTACGTACGTTTGAATGCGTGACTACGTTTTCAGCGTGTAACTGTATTTCCAATTTCGTATGTGTCGTTTGTTATCATCTTACCCAAGGTCATCACTCTTGACCTTGACCGTCGGCGACCTGTAGCACATGTTTTATCCAGCAACAGACGCCTCGATATGAATGTAGATCTATGCAGTACACACGCCGTTGAATCACGTGACCCTTGTTTTAACATCTTCTGATACAGGAGTTAAGAACAAGATGTCCGTGTGTCTGTCCTTGCCGTGGCGCCTCAGCCAAATCATTCATATTGGGTCGTCTCTCAAAGGGAGGTAACAGGACTATCAGATCCCATCAAGGGGAGGTGATACCGGACTATCAGATCCCATCAAGGGGAGGTGACACCGGACTATCAGATCCCATCAAGGGGAGGTGACACCGGACTATCAGATCCCATCAAGGGGAGGTGACACCGGACTATCAGATCCCATCAAGGGGAGGTGACACCGGACTATCAGATCCCATCAAGGGGAGGTGACACCGGACTATCAGATCCCATCAAGGGGAGGTGACACCGGACTATCAGATCCCATCAAGGGGAGGTGACACCGGACTATCAGATCCCATCAAGGGGAGGTGACACCGGACTATCAGATCCCATCAAGGGGAGGTGACACCGGACTATCAGATCCCATCAAGGGGAGGTGACACCGGACTATCAGATCCCATCAAGGGGAGGTGACACCGGACTATCAGATCCCATCAAGGGGAGGTGACACCGGACTATCAGATCCCATCAAGGGGAGGTGACACCGGACTATCAGATCCCATCAAGGGGAGGTGACACCGGACTATCAGATCCCATCAAGGGGAGGTGACACCGGACTATCAGATCCCATCAAGGGGAGGTGACACCGGACTATCAGATCCCATCAAGGGGAGGTGACACCGGACTATCAGATCCCATCAAGGGGAGGTGACACCGGACTATCAGATCCCATCAAGGGGAGGTGACACCGGACTATCAGATCCCATCAAGGGGAGGTGACACCGGACTATCAGATCCCATCAAGGGGAGGTGACAGGACTATCAGATCCCAGTGAGGTTTATTTTTTCGTCTGACTGAAGTACTTCAGTATATATTAACGTAGAGTTTAATACCAATTATATTAACTTGCAGACAAGAATTTTTAATGCGCTTTATTCTGTAAAAATGTAAGTCGGTCCGAAAATATTTAATGGCAAGAGTTTGATTAACAAAATAATCGGCGATATATCCATTAAGTGGCAGTTTTTCAAAATATTGTTTCTATCAAAGTCAAACACACACACACACGCACTCACACAAACACGAAAATAAACAAACAAAAAATTCAGACCGAAACACCCTCTGTTAAAAACAAAGCCTGGGAATCCAATAAAAAGTATTATTCTTTGTACTTGTAAACGGGGCCGGCGCCACCTATAAGGCGAACTAGGCGGTCGTCTAGGGCGCCCTCCCTAGGGGGGCGCAAAAAGGTTTAATCGCTATTATCAAAAAAGTACCTAATAATTAAAAACTTTGATTATCTTTTATAAACTATGGATGGTAATATACAAACGAGTAGCGATCTATTTCGGCGCCCAGGACGAACTATCAATTTTGCGCCCTACCCTCAAATTAGGCCTATATAGGGCTATATTTATTCGCGATATTGAGAATACAACCACACCTTCCTTTTTACTTTCTCGTATATAAGAAGTATAGAGAAAGTCTTGTAATCGTGCAAAAAAAAAAAATCGAGATTTTTACAAATCTCGACGTTTTACATCTCACTGATACGGAAGAACATAATTTTGCAATCTTTTCCGTATGTCTGTGTGTCTGTGTGTGAGTGTGTGTGTGTGTGTAAACACGATAACTTGAGTACCGTTACAGCTAGGTTGATGCAATTTCATATATAAGTATTATATCAAAATCGTAGATCCTGATCAACTTTTGAGCGGTATCCGATAACCGGAAGTGGTACTTTTCCTACTTTGAAATTTCCAAAAGCTTATAACTTGAGTACTTTTTTCAGACAGATAAACGAACTTTCACATGTAAGTAAAAGATCTAATTCTCTACCTTCTGTTAAATTTTGAGTCATTTCCGTTGACCGGAAGTAGTAATTTACGCTACTTCCGATTTCTCAAAAAAACTAATGTAAATTTTTAAAGTACTAATAATATTGCGCACTATTATGCACTTTTTTATTTAGCGTTCACTTGGTGTGCAATTCTTTTGTCTACGAGATTTTATTCTATTTTTAAAACTTTATTTAAAATGGATTAAAAATCATGTCTATAGCCCGAGTTTCCATCCCCTGTTATTTTATATAAAAATATTCGAGAAAGTTTAGGGGAGATCACTCCCGGTTTATTACCACTCACTTTGCCTTGTTTATTTTGGTGTCACATAATTGATGTAGAGACTAGATCTTGACTAGATCTAAATCTACGCAAAAACTAGTCGTAGACGCCAGTGGCGTAGCGAGGTCGGGTGTCAGCCGGTGCGGCACTTAATGGTGTCACCCCCCCCCCCCCAGAGGCGTAGCGACCCTTCCCGGGGACAAACTTTAAAGTTTTCGATTTGCACCCCCCCCCCTAAAACTTTCGATTTGCACCCCCCCCCCCCTAAACTTTTTCTCCATATATTTTGTATTTTTTGCCTTGGTGTCACCCCCCTAAATGGTGTCACCCGGTGCGGTCCACACCCCCGCCCCCCCCCCCCCTCGCTACGCCCCTGGTAGACGCTAAGTCGCTAAGATCTAGATTTAGACTCTATCTACTCTAGAATCTATTCCAAAAATAAATTTCTATATTAAACTATTTTAGGCCTTAATTATTTAATAGAAATCTTTGTTTGTTTAGCTTTGAAACTGGCTAATGTGGGATAAAAAAATAATTTGAAAGAATAGGCATATTCGCGTAAGTTAATTTTTAAATACGTCTTTCATTCTTCATGATTATAAGGTTCCTAAATAGCTGAGATGATAGTGAACGTGATACCACACTGGTGGTGTGGGACGGAGACACATCAAGACAAACATATTTTTTTTATATGTGAATCTTCCGATTTTAGACTATAAAGAAAGGAACTACTTCATTCAAATTTGATTTAGATCTAGATCTATAGATCTACTCATCAAGACGTACACCATGAAATATATACAATTTTATCGGTCAAACTAATACAAATTACTTAAAAACAACATAATGACCATTGAATTGCCAGATTTTTAACAGAATCATTTAAGTCACTTAATCAGTGTGTGCCTGTTTTATGTTAAATGTGTCGGATTTTTAGCTAATTAGTTATTTCTTTGCTTTGTCACTATTATCGTTCAGCGTGTAGTAAAGCACATTGCGTTTTGACCAATAACTATTTCATAAATTATTTTTCTCAAACAAGTACAACATTTTAAAATATATAGGCCTATAATTCACGTGAAACGGGTACCGATGGCTAGTTAAACAATAATTATGGCAATGTCTTAAACCAGGGGTCGGCAACCTGCGGCTCGCGAGCCGCATGCGGCTCTTTTGATACCAAGATGCGGCTCTCCAGCTCTCTGAACAAATACTAATAATCTTAATAAAAAAATAAAATATTTAAAATAAAAAAAATGTTAGTGGCTCTTTAAAACCAGGGAAGTTTTGAAAATTGTAACTTTTGGCTCTTCCGCTTCAAAAGGTTGCCGACCCCTGTCTTAAACAGTTCTCGTATTTGATTCTTTAGGTTCCAAAATATGGTATAACGGCAATTATGATCGTCTCAAAATGGTATTAAATGGATGCTATCGCAATTGAGTTGAAGTATGTTATAATAAAGCTACCGTGTTTAGACTTTCAAACAAAAATTACAGTTAAGTAGTCAATTTGTAAATATATATTACGTTGACAAAATTACATAGGTAATATAAAAGATTTGTTATAATTATTACGTAATGAAATTTAAAGCGTTTTATTGTGTGTTTTCAAGTATGTCTTAGTTACACTTGGTTAATTTAGTTATACTTGTGAAAGTTATTTCCCTTGAGTAAAATTGTGGTATTTGTATTTCAAAATTGGAGATATTTCGTTGCTTTAGTTTACATTAATTTCAAATTCTTGCACCTTAGGTTGACCGCTTACTTATAAATACAACTTTAAGTTATATTTTGCTATTGTAAAAATTATATAGTGCAGAAGTTCTAAACAAAAAAGTTTGGTAGGTTTTCTTGCTTTATCAAGTTGAAAAACAAAAACATCAGCAGCCGTTGTTAGTAGACATACAAATAATGCGTCTAAAATCGTCTTAGTCGCATAATAAATATCTAAATAATAAAGTGTTCAGCTCACATTTTTCACCCTCTCCTAAAGGATTCACATTTAACAATTGTAGGCTGGAATCTATAACGTTTGTAAACTTTTATTTTTCAAAAACAAAAAATCATTACATAATCACACAATATAGACATTTTACAATTATAACTAAAGACAGTCAAGCTAGGGAGGTCTGTAGAGAGCCATACACCACAAAAAATGTAGGTTTTTTAAACGTTTTTTTTCCAGACTTATTTCTCCCGGGAGGGGGGGGGGAGCACTTGAAATTTTAAATTTTCTAAGGTGAGGGGGGGGGGGTGGCTATGTCGTAAAATACAAAGTAGACTCGTGGACTTAGGAACAATTTCAATAGAATGCGATTATGCTTGCAAACTGGAATTGAAAGAATTAGTACAAAGTTTTGCGACGAAGGAGGCAAGTAAAATTTGATTTTGATGTCTACTTATAACGTGTATGCAATCGATGATAAATTAATTATTAGTATGTCACTTTTAATTAATTGTTTTCTTATACGTATGTTTTAGTAATTAATTTGTGTGGAAGGGGGCGTTTTAATAAGTTTTGCCTAGGGCGCTAAATAGCCTGGCGCCGGCACTGCTTGTGAACAGCGTATACTGTCGAAATGGATCAAAGCTTCGACACATTATCCGTCGATAAAATGACCCCCAGCAGTTTAGCCATTTTGGCTTTTCTTGTTATCGCCGCTTACAATATTTCATCTATCTGTCTTGATTGAACTAAATTAAAATTCTGCTAAAAATTAAACTATCGTTTGTTTTTTGCAGGTCATGTATGTCGAGAGGTAGTTAAGTGAAACTACCACGTCACTACCTACTAGCTTTGTTCTGTCACTACCAACTAGATGTGTCAACAACCCTGACGCCCGGCCCAGGTGCAACAGTGGGCCTCAACAAGTGACCCAGGTGTAACAGTGGGCCTCAACAAGTGACCCAGGTGTAACAGTGGGCCTCAACAAGTGACCCAGGCGTAACAGTGAGCCTCAACAAGTGACCCAGGCGTAACAGTGGGCCTCAACAAGTGACCCAGGCGTAACAGTGGGCCTCAACAAGTGACCCAGGTGTCACAGTGAGCCTCAACAAGTGACCCAGGTGTGAGCCTCAACAAGTGACCCATATGTCACAGTGAGCCTCAACAAGCCCGACCCATATGTCACAGTGAGCCTCAACAAGCCCGACCCATATGTCACAGTGAGCCTCAACAAGCCCGACCCATATGTCACAGTGAGCCTCAACAAGCCCGACCCAGGTGTCACAGTGAGCCTCAACAAGCCCGACCCAGGTGTGAGCCTCAACAAGCCTGACCCAGGTGTGAGCCTCAACAAGCCCGACCCAGGTGTGAGCCTCAACAAGCCCGACCCATATGTCACAGTGAGCCTCAACAAGCCCGACCCATATGTCACAGTGAGCCTCAACAAGTGACCCATATGTCACAGTGAGCCTCAACAAGCCCGACCCATATGTCACAGTGAGCCTCAACAAGCCCGACCCATATGTCACAGTGAGCCTCAACAAGCCCGACCCAGGTGTCACAGTGAGCCTCAACAAGCCCGACCCAGGTGTGAGCCTCAACAAGCCCGACCCAGGTGTGAGCCTCAACAAGCCTGACCCAGGTGTGAGCCTCAACAAGCCCGACCCAGGTGTGAGCCTCAACAAGCCCGACCCAGGTGTCATAGTGAGCCTCAACAAGCCCGACCCAGGTGTCACAGTGAGCCTCAACAAGCCCGACCCATATGTCACAGTGAGCCTCAACAAGCCCGACCCAGGTGTCACAGTGAGCCTCAACAAGCCCGACCCAGGCGTGACAGTGAGCCTCAACAAGCCCGACCCAGGTGTCACAGTGAGCCTCAACAAGCCCGACCCATATGTCACAGTGAGCCTCAACAAGCCCGACCCATATGTCACAGTGAGTCTCCACAAGCCCGACCCAGGTTTCACAGTGAGCCTCAACAAGCCTGATCCAGGTGTGAGCCTCAACAACCCCGACCCAGGTGTCACAGTGAGCCTCAACAAGCCCAACCCAGGTGTCACAGTGAACCTCAACAAGCCTGACCCAGGTGTCACAGTGAGCCTCAACAAGCCCGACCCAGGTGTCACAGTGAGCCTCAACAAGCCCGACCCATATGTCACAGTGAGCCTCAACAAACCCGACCCAGGTGTCACAGTGAGCCTCAACAAGCCCGACCCATATGTCACAGTGAGCCTCAACAAGCCCGACCCATATGTCACAGTGAGTCTCCACAAGCCCGACCCAGGTTTCACAGTGAGCCTCAACAAGCCTGATCCAGGTGTGAGCCTCAACAACCCCGACCCAGGTGTCACAGTGAGCCTCAACAAGCCCAACCCAGGTGTCACAGTGAACCTCAACAAGCCTGACCCAGGTGTCACAGTGAGCCTCAACAAGCCTGACCCAGGTGTCACAGTGAGCCTCAACAAACCCGACCCAGGTGTGAGCCTCAACAACCCCGACCCAGGTGTCACAGTGAGCCTCAACAAGCCTGACCCAGGTGTCACAGTGAGCCTCAACAAACCCGACCCAGGTGTGAGCCTCAACAACCCCGACCCAGGTGTCACAGTGAGCCTCAACAAGCCCGACCCAGGTGTCACAGTGAGCCTCAACAAGCCCGACCCAGGTGTCACAGTGAGCCTCAACAAGCCCGACCCAGGTGTCACAGTGAGCCTCAACAAGCCCGACCCAGGTGTCACAGTGAGCCTAAACAAGCCAGACCCAGGTGTCACAGTGAGCCTCAACAAGCCCGACCCAGGTGTGAGCCTCAACAAGCCCGACCCAGGTGTCACAGTGAGCCTAAACAAGCCCGAGCCAGGTGTGAGCCTCAACAAGCCCGACCCATATGTCACAGTGAGCCTCAACAAGCCCGACCCAGGTGTCACAGTGAGCCTCAACAAGCCCGACCCAGGTGTGAGCCTCAACAAGCCCGACCCAGGTGTCACAGTGAGCCTCAACAAGCCCGACCCAGGTGTCACAGTGAGTCTCAACAAGCCCGACCCAGGTGTCACAGTGAGCCTCAACAAGCCCGACCCAGGCGTGACAGTGAGCCTCAACAACCATGAACTCAAGTTTTCTGCACGCCCTGTTGTTTGTCGTCTTATTATCCCAACTAGCGGCGTCGAAATCAAGTCGTGATGCGGATGTTGTATCAGGTGCAGATGTTGTATCAGGTGCAGATGTTCTACCAGGTGCGGATGTTGTATCAGGCGTGGGTGGTGGGTCTGGCGTGGACAATCTTACAGACAGGGACAACTATCCCTGCACCTTAAAAGACAATGAAGACACCATCATGGTCTACTGCAACATCACCACCAACCTCACAGATTTCCGGTGCAAATTCTGTCTGTTCATCAACGACACGCTACAGCAACACAACTGGAGTATCACCTACGAAAAAAAGAGTCGAAAATCATGCGAGGCTAAACTACACCCGACACAGATCGGAGTTTATTTCGTGAAAGTCGACATCTTTCCCGTTATCCTTGGTATTCGGACCAACAGTCTAAACATCAGTCGGATTCCACAGGTGTTTCTTTCCATCCACCTGGGTACCGCGGATACCTGCAATGAATGCCTCTTCATCTCGTGCCGTCGTAATCAAGTATCTAACCGGAAACCGGGTTTACGGCTGTTGCTTAACGGAAGTGACATCACCGGAAATACGTCATATACGGATAATTCCCTATCTTATATTCTCAACGAAACTTGTTTTGTTAGGCCTATTCTCGTGCGATGTGAAATGGAATCAAATTTACCAGACTCCGATTTGAATGACACCGACTCGAAATTCAATAAAACCAATGCCTTATTAAAAGATCGGAATATTAGCCGCGTGTACTTTGATGAAGAGATGGTTGATATCAATGTGTTAAGTGGCCTACAATTCACTGACCATAAGGGTGCAAAACTTCCAAGCGAAGTTTCCCTGTCTCCCAATCAAACGATCATGGCTCGGTGTTCGTTAACTCATTGCCCGCCGTATATTTCAAACATTTCCGTGACATGCATAAACGGAAACAACTCTGTTTTCTTTCAAAACGAGAGCTCTTCAGTTGTGAAGTTTAACATTTCGGGTTCCGAACATCATTTCCACGGGTCGAAATGCTGCTGCAGTACCGCCCACCACGGGCAAAACTCAAGCGTAGACATGTTTATATTAATCAAAGACCTTGACCTTACCCTTAGCTGGAGGCGAGCTCAGCTGTTTCAAAGAGCAAACGGGACGCCTGTAGCCCGGATCTTGGAGGTCGCTAAAGACTCACTCGAAATTATTAAGTGCGGTGACGTAATCCCGGATGCTTTGTTTATCAACGTCACGTGTCTGAACAAACAAGACAACGTCATCGTTCAAAACATCAGCAATACGACGGTCTCTTTTTCAATATTTGGAGATACTACATATAACAATTTTAGATGTTCTTGTTTCCTTGGAGTTGATACAGTAATTTTCAGTTCATTTTTTAGCGTAATCGTCACACCTATTGAAAATGCATCCAGTACCGTAAAACTCCTTCAAGAGGCGTCAAGCAACACCAGCTCGGAAAAACCAACCGACCATAGCGACATCTCCGCCTACTACATCTTAGCTGGCGTCATCGCTTGCGTGTTCTTTCCTTGCATCATCGCCGCCTTCGTCTACCTCTACCTCTACTGGAAAAAAGTTCACGCGTATTACACAGCCCGGGGCGGGTCCTCCAGGACAGGGACCGACCCTTACGATTCCATCCACAGCAGCGACAAGAGCTCGCAGGAGACACCGCCCCTGCCACCCCCACGGAGTACAGATCCGCTCCTGGGTCCGTCGACGGGTTCCAGCGACAACTACCCCAACAGCAGCGCCGAGCAACACGTCTACAGCAACACCAGCAGCGAGGAGAACGGCTCGTCCTCGTCCTCAGACCGGATACCGGTGTTTTAAAATGTTGGACCGGATACCGGTGCTTTAAAATGTTGGACCGGATACCGGTGCTTTAAAATGTTGGACCGGATACCGGTGTTTAAAAATGTTGGACCGGATACCGGTGTTTTAAAATGTTGGACCGGATACCGGTGTTTTAAAATGTTGGACCGGATACCGGTGTTTTAAAATGTTGGACCGGACAACGGTGCTTTAAAATGTTGGACCGGATACCGGTATTTTAAAATGTTGGACCGGATACCGGTGTTTTAAAATGTTGGACCGGATACCGGTGTTTTAAAATGTTGGACCGGATACCGGTGCTTTACAATGTTGGACCGGATACCGGTGTTTTAAAATGTTGGACCGGATACCGGTATTTTAAAATGTTGGACCGGATACCGGTGTTTTAAAATGTTGAATCGGATACCGGTGTTTTAAAATGTTGGACCGGATACCGGTGTTTTAAAATGTTGGACCGGACAACGGTGCTTTAAAATGTTGGACCGGATACCGGTGTTTTAAAATGTTGGACCGGATACCGGTGTTTTAAAATGTTGGACCGGATACCGGTATTTTAAAATGTTGGACCGGATACCGGTGTTTTAAAATGTTGAACCGGACAATGGTGCTTTAAAATGTTGGACCGGATACCGGTGTTTTAAAATGTTGGACCGGATACCGGTGCTTTAAAATGTTGGACCGGATACCGGTGTTTTAAAATGTTGGACCGGATACAGGTTTTTTAAAATGTTGGACCGGATACCGGTGTTTTAAAATGTTGGACCGGACAACGGTGTTTTAAAATGTTGGACCGGACAACGGTGTTTTAAAATGTTGGACCGGATACCGGTGTTTGAAAATGTTGGACCGGATACCGGTGTTTTAAAATGTTGGACCGGATACCGGTGTTTTACAATGTTGGACCGGATACCGGTGTTTTAAAATGTTGGACCGGATACCGGTGTTTTAAAATGTTGGATTGGACACCGATGCTTTAAAATTTCGGACTGGACAACATAATTTTATACGCCAAACCGGACTACATAACTTAAAATGGACAACATAACTCTATACCTCAGACCAGACAACATAACTTTATACCTCAGCCCAGACAACATAACTTTATAGACTAGACAACATAACTCTATACCTCAGACCAGACAACATAACTTTATACCTAAGACCGGATACCCGAGATTAAAAACATTGGACCATTGGTGTCTAAACTAATGACGACTAACATTGATTCAAGCCACTGCCTTTTGTTTACTTCTGTTGTTGTCTGACGTTTAGTGTATTGGGGTCGAGTCCAAAGACGTCTATTCTCAGAAACAAACTTCTAGAATATTCCAAAAAGGCAGCGCACACACAAAAGTGGACACAGCACAAAGCTGATGGTCAAGGCTGACTGGCACAGGCCGATGACCACCAAAAAACGTCAAGCTATTTAAATGGTGTAGATAAAACTGCATGGTTTTATGATCACCTGTATGCTTACATTTCTGTGTTATTGATATCACATTGTGGTAATAAAATAATTGAAAATAGTTTTGAATGGTTATGTAATCAATATCCCATTGTATGATTGAAACCTTGCTTTTTTGTGATACTCAATTATGCATTTTTAAATGAAGTTAAACTAACCATAATCAATAGTCTTTTTAATTGTTTAAGGGAGGTAACTTGATATTACTCTGTAGAATTGTTTTTTACTTGATAATGTCTCTTGTTTAGGTGCCCTATTTTTGTTTAAAAATTCACTATAATATAAGATGGAATGAAATGGTTAGAGTTTAGTTCCGAGATACAGGTAAAAAGTATCCATAATTTTACTCTGACGTGCCTAGGTTTAGTGATAGCCCGACTGACGACTAGACAGTCTCGAGTTTGGTTTTCGGTCCCCGAGTCTATAGGACGTCCTAAGGTCCACATAGCTCTGAGGTGTAGCTGACTTAAGTTAGGGAAAGTAAAGGACATAGTTCTGACCGGGTGCAGGTCAAAAGGCCGATATCCAAAAGGCCGACAAGACAAAAGGCCGACAACCGAATCAATCTGCCCATGTCGCTGCCTTGTCAGACCGCTGCTCATGTCGCCGTCTGACCACTGACTATGTCGCCTTGTCTGACTACTGCCTTGTCTGACCGCTGCCCATGTCGCTGCCTCATCTGACCACTCTAAACACAGAGCCACCGCCTATACGCAGTACAAACTACAAAAACAATTTACAAAGACTCACATAATTAACTCCATGGCGATCAGAGAGTATGTCAGAGTAAAATATACATTCAGTGTTTCTTCCAGACTTTATTCTTCGGGGTGGGGGGGGGGGGGGGGGGGGGGAAGGAGTGGGCACTTGATATTTTCGGGGGTAGGGGGGCGGACACTATATAAATTCCATCTCGTTGGGGGGGGGGGGGTAAACTTTCTTCGGAAGGGGGGGGGGGGGCAGACGAAGAGAAGCCTGGAAGAAACTTTGCATGCATTTAATACCGTCACAGTCCATTATATGTTTTGGATTGGTTCCGTTGTTATCCGTTTTAGAAAATTTAAACACATTCTAATATATATTGTATACACAGACGAGAGCAGGCTTGACAGGGAAAAACAAAAATTATATAATTAATGACATATATGTCAAAAATTATATAATTAATGACATTTATATATATATATATATATATATATATGTGTAACTAGGGTAGTTACCATACTATGGTTAACAACGTATTACAGTCTGATGCAACTGATAACGATCATAAAGCCACGGCGTATTTTGGGAAGGATACGACAAGCCGCTGTCAACTTTGACACGACTTGGCTGACGAAACAGTGCAGGTGTTCTATTAATCGGACTGATGAGACAACTGCGTAGTAATCGGAAGGCGAGATATTCGGATTGAACATAACTATGATAGAACCGAATACGATTACGAATACGAGAGATAAGATAGGAAGGCGACAGTTGAGAAGGGAAAGCCGAACTGTAGAGACGTGTTGAGTAGGAGTAGCAGTATCAAGTTGGTTACTGAACGGTGTAGACGTATTGTGTTAATAGGGACGATAGACATGTGCATTCGGTTATGTGAAGACTAGTGAGGACAGTGGGGTCAGTTGATTCATTATATTATTGTGAAGCATGTCTTTTTGATTCATGTAATAAAAGGATCAATGGTAAACCTGCATCTTCGAGTATCTATATTGTGGTCGATGTTGTGTAGAATGAGTAAATACACTCGTTAACATTTGGCACTACAAGCAGATAGACTCGGTTACATTTGGCGTTGTCGAGCAGAAGATGCAAATAGACTCGGTAACATTTGGCGTTGTCGAGCAGAAGATTCAAATAGACTCGGTTACATTTGGCGTTGTCGAGCAGAAGATTCAAATAGACTCGGTTACATTTGGCGTCGTCGGACAGAGGAATTCAACTAGACCAGCCGCTAGGGCACCCATAGTCAACCTAGTTCATAACTGTGTTTCGTGTGTGTGTGAATTCGGATATTCAGGAACAGTGAAAATTGAGGAACGAGGAAAATTATTCATACACACACGGTAAGAAAGGTCTTTTTTATTTGAAGGAAATAAATAAAAGGGAAAACTGAAATCAGAATCGAGGAAATTGAAAAGAACAGAGATGAGACACCTTTCATTATCATTCTGGCTTGGTGTCACATGCTCTTTTGCTGCTGCAAGCATGTGGCTCAGTATACCCCTAGTTGTAGCACCAGCCACCCTGGGGACAGCTAAGGGGCTGACCACCAGCATCCAGATAATTGGCATTGGTATCTCCAACTGGGTTGTTGGACAAATACTGGGCAAAGATGGCAACCAAGATATGGATGTAACTCTTAGACACTGGAAATGTGTCATGATCTCCCTGTTGGGCAACACTATCTGCTGCATAGCTGCAACATTTTTCCTTAATGTGAGTGGCAGACGCGGGAGTGGTATTTTAGATATCGGAAAGGGACAGAAACTCCTGCTGGCCCAACAATCTGAGCCAGATAAAGATAGCCCAGAGATAGGCAACGGTGAGGATGACCCTTTGCCTCCAGAGGGACCAGGACAAAATTTGGACAAAAAGCCGATCCATATTGTGGTCCTGCCCAGTGAGTCCCACATCAACAAATTTTACGGGGACGGTGATCCAACTTTAACCAACAGGTTCAGTGAAGAGGTCAAAGCGGCCTGGGCCTCGAGATACATGTCACCAGAGGAAAGATTAAGACTGCTGATGGGCAGTATAGGGGAGACGGTTAGGGCAGAGGTCAAATGCCACGATAAAACCATCCAATCAGATCCAGATAAGGTGCTAGATCTAATTATGGAGACCTTTGGGGAGAGACGGTCGGGATCGCAACTGCTATCGGTGTTCGTAGGTATAAAGCAGAGAATGGCGGAGAGTGTGATGGAATATTCACACCGAATGAACAGGGCCTATGAAGCTGTAAAAGGCAAAATACCCGACATGGATGCGCGCCTGCTGAGGGACCATTTCATCGAGGGGCTGGCGACCCCTATGTCAAGAAGATACTTGAAAGAAGAGGTCTACAAAGACCCACAGTTGACCTTCCTTCAGGTCAGGAACTTAGCGATCCGCAGGTCCGAGGATGAGGACCAATCGAACTGTTCGGTAGACAAAGTCTCTGTGCCGGAACAGAAACAATCCCCACCCACAGGGACCGGCACGATGGAAACCATGATGGCTCAACTGTTGGCCCACCTGGATAAGGTTGACCAACGATTGGAGAGGTTAGAAAGCAGGTCAACAGCAGAGAATCAGGGCAAAAACGGGACAAAACATAGACAGGTTGGACAGCCGCGACCTGCTGGTCCATCACTCCAGTGGACAGCTGACGGTCGACCAATATGCCTGTCCTGCTCACAACCCGGACATATGGCACGGTACTGTCCGGTGAAACGATCGCCCTCTGTAAGGCAGGTCAAGGCTACAGAGCGGCGAGGTTATGGCGTAAGAAACAAAATGGGACAAACAATGAAAGAGTCTCAAACAAGACTCGAAGAGAAATTATCAGATATTGAAAAAATGAACTGTGAAATGAACTTGAATGTTGAAAAGTTTCAAGTGAACAATTTGTTGGCAGAGAAAAATGATGATAAGAAAGAAATTGGTAAACTTAAGAATGAGATCTCAAGGTTAACCATGAAACTGGATAGGGAAAGTTCATGCAAATTAAAAGCACAGGAGAAATGTTCATCTTTAAAGTGTCTGTTAGCTGAAGAAGAAAATAAAAACATGAGACAACAGAACAGTGTTGGCAAACTAGAAGAAATGATAGAAAAAGAAAGGCTATTGAATCAACAGTTAGAAAAGCAAGTATTAGAACTAATGAAAAAGGTTGAAAATAATACACTTCTTATAGCAGATGAAGAAAAAGAAGTAGAAGTTTTGCACATTTCTATTGAAGAAGTAGAGGTGATGCAAAACGGGCAGACCGTGGTGGAGCACATATCCACGGAGCCCCGTCATATGGACATTAGTGATTTTAATTGCCTTAATCACAAAGAGATAAGAGATGCCCATAGAACGGATAGTGGCTTACAGCCGCTATTGAAATACGTCCAGGAACAAAAATTCCCAGGAAAAAGGGAAAGAGAACAGTTTGGTCGGGAAACAAAGAAACTACTGAGTCAGTGGGACCGTCTCAGTATAAAGGATGGTGTTCTCATGCGGAGAATTCATGACCAAATAGACGGGACAATACACCAGGTGGTGGTGCCTGGACAGTTACGAGAAGAAGTGCTAAAGTTGGCACATGACAGGGCGGGACACCAGGGTCAGGACAGGACGCACAAAATATTACGACGGAGGTGCTACTGGCCCAATATGGAGATGGAGGTCAAACGCCATTGTGAGGCTTGTGTGAGGTGTCAGCATGCGAAAATGCCAGTTGTCAAAATGAGACAACCATCAGGACACTTACTGGCGACAAAACCACTAGAGATTGTGGCTATGGACTTTACGTCGTTGGAGCAATCATCGGATGGGACGGAACATGTGTTGGTAATGACTGATGTATTCACCAAATGGACTGTTGCGGTGCCCACACGAGATCAGACGGCCAAAACAGTGGCAAAGGTCTTAATAGAACATTGGTTCATCAAATATGGCATACCAAGACAATTACACTCTGACCAAGGAAGGGCCTTCGAGTCAGAAGTAATTAACCAACTGTGCAGCCACTACGGGATCAACAAATCTAGAACAACCACATTTAATCCGAAAGGAAACGGACAGTGCGAGCGGTTCAACCGCAGCATGCATGATTTGCTGCGTACTCTAGAACCTGAACAGAAAAAACGTTGGCCTGATTTTCTCCCAGAGTTGGTATATCTATACAACTGCACCCCCCATGCCACAACCGGCTTTTCGCCACACATGTTACTGTTCGGACGGGAGGCTCGACTCCCTCTTGACTTGTTCCTAGGAAAAAAGGAGAGTATGACTGGCTCATACACCGCACTAGAATATGTGAATGAACATATGAGACGAATTAGAGAAATGTACAGGGTGGTACAGGAAAGACTAGAACATGAAGCACGGCGAAGGGAACCGCCGGTACAGACAAAGGACCCGCCACTCAAACTGCACGACAGGGTATTACTGCGTAGCCACCCGTTAGGCAGAAACAAAATCCACGACCTCTGGGGACAGGAGATATGGCAAGTCGTGGAGATGCCTAAAGTAGCAGGTGGCCCCTTTAAGATAAGACCCATCAATCACACCAAACCGGATCGGTGGGCGAATATTGCTCAATTAAAGAAATATTGTCATAGTCAAGAAGAGCAGTTACACACAAGGAAACCTAAGACAATTAGGGAACCGGAAACCACAACGGAAATTCTCATACCCATCTCGGAACCATGTCACCATCAACAGCACAACAGCGATACACATGTGGAGGATAACGGCAACAAAGAGGATCCCGTTCCTCCCAGAAGCAGAGAGACAGTAGACCATCAGATAAGTGGTCCGCGGAGAAGTGTGAGAAACAGAAAGAATACAAAATTTTTCGTCAGCAACCATCAATTCTTTCATGGTCGCGCTGGTATGAGAACAGACTGTTCAAAAAGTTATAAAAGTGAACTGGTGAAGGCACCAAACGATAAAAGGTGGATGTGAATTCTAGAACTGCTTTGTGTCTGAGGAATATGATGAAGACACATTTGACATGTGAAATAGTGATAACTGTCAATCTTTTACGAATGTGACGACATTGACAGTGAGTGGAACAATAATTTTTTTTTTACGGCGGTGCTTTTGACATTGAAGGAGTGCACCTGCCAAGCGTTGTTTGTGGTTGAAAACACACAAAAAAAGGCGGGGGTGGATGTAACTAGGGTAGTTACCATACTATGGTTAACAACGTATTACAGTCTGATGCAACTGATAACGATCATAAAGCCACGGCGTATTTTGGGAAGGATACGACAAGCCGCTGTCAACTTTGACACGACTTGGCTGACGAAACAGTGCAGGTGTTCTATTAATCGGACTGATGAGACAACTGCGTAGTAATCGGAAGGCGAGATATTCGGATTGAACATAACTATGATAGAACCGAATACGATTACGAATACGAGAGATAAGATAGGAAGGCGACAGTTGAGAAGGGAAAGCCGAACTGTAGAGACGTGTTGAGTAGGAGTAGCAGTATCAAGTTGGTTACTGAACGGTGTAGACGTATTGTGTTAATAGGGACGATAGACATGTGCATTCGGTTATGTGAAGACTAGTGAGGACAGTGGGGTCAGTTGATTCATTATATTATTGTGAAGCATGTCTTTTTGATTCATGTAATAAAAGGATCAATGGTAAACCTGCATCTTCGAGTATCTATATTGTGGTCGATGTTGTGTAGAATGAGTAAATACACTCGTTAACATTTGGCACTACAAGCAGATAGACTCGGTTACATTTGGCGTTGTCGAGCAGAAGATGCAAATAGACTCGGTAACATTTGGCGTTGTCGAGCAGAAGATTCAAATAGACTCGGTTACATTTGGCGTTGTCGAGCAGAAGATTCAAATAGACTCGGTTACATATATATATATATATATATATATATATATATATATATATATATATATATATATATATATATATATATATATATATATATATATATATATACATATGTACATATATATATGTATACACAATTTTATAGATGTATGGATCTTTGTATAGTTAAAATTATATTATATACAATAGGTCACATTGTAATCAGTTTTAGACAGAGTTTCTTCCAGGCATCTCTTGGGGGAAAAAATTCTACCGCCCCCCCCCCCCCCCGGACGAAATAAAATTTATATAATTTATATAGAAAATATATATTTTTACCAGTGTCCGCACCCCTCGGAGAAAGTCTACCGCCCCCCCCCCCCTGAAAATGTCAAGTGCCCCCCCCCCCCCCCCCCCGGAAAAAAAAGTCTGGAAGGAACACTGGTTTTAGATTTGCGAAAGGCATACTATCTTAGCCCTCATCCAATGACCACTGGGTTCGGCATCACTGTTCTAGATCAATCCTGATCTGTGCAACAGCAGTTGACCGTTCGTTCTATTTGAACTTGACCAGCTAGACAGAACCCACGGCTGGGGGGTCAGGCTCGGGACCCCCCCCCCCCCCCCCACATGTCCTCTCTACGGGACCTCAGACCTAATTTGTTTTTCTTTCAATCGATTTACTCTACTGGACCTGGAAGCGTTGACCTCAAACCCCTCCCTCCCCCTAACCAATACCCCCCTCCTAATACTACACCCTTCCCAGACTTCCCCTAAATCTACTCATATATCTTTGATATCGTGCGACCTCGATAAACCTCATCGATCAATAAAGGTAGCTGATTAACCCAAATGTGAATAATTTTTTGGTATTCAGGGCGTCGCTCGACTCTGGGCAGGGGCGAGCACCTATTGCGGGGATGATGTGAATTTGATGAACGTGTGTGATGAACGAGCATTTAACTAGTGGGTGGCGGCCCTTGAGCTTAGAGAGGAGCGTAGGAGTGATCGAACGTGATTTTCAAGTGTTTGGTAACACTGTTCGTCGCAGGTTCTGTTTTTGTATGTATTAGGGCAGTCATTTAAATATAACCCTTTCATACCTGACGGTAAACAAAAAGCAGGTGAAGTAGAATTCAGCTGTTTCATTCACCTCGGCATATGAAGGGATATAGGTAGTCGTATCTTAATTTATATTATCTATTCTAGATTGCGGATATTATAGAAAATTATTCTAAGAACTGATTAACTTTTATTTTGTTAAAATAGTTTTTATATGATGATTTTAATTTATCAAAATCTTCCCAAACACACACCATTTAGCTATTTTCTTGAGTTGTGTATGCATTTGACAACATCATCTAGCGATAATCACAAATAGTGTTTGTAATTCATTTTGAAGTTGTAATTCAAGGTTAGAAAAAAAGCATTTTGAAGTTGTAATTCAAAGTTAGAAAAGAAGCAGTTTGAAGTTGTAATTCAAAGTTAGAAAAAAAAGCAGTTTAAAGTTGTAATTCAAAGTTAGAAAAAAAAGCATTTTTAAATTGTAATTCAAAGTTAGTAAAGAAGCATTTAGAAGAGATTTAAAAAAAAATTGAATTATGAAGTATGGTCTCAAGTCAACAAAGAACAAGACATAATTTTGACAGTAAAACTTGAAAATATACGTAGTCCATTTGATCAAAATATTTGGGTTTCTATCGTCTCCTGATAACCCTAACCTCAGTTGTCTGCAGAGTTTCATTTCGGGGGGGGGGGGGGGGGGGGGGGGGGGCAAAGCCCCCCGAAAATTTTTACCGCCCCCCCGAACGAAATGAAATTTATATAATTTATATAGAAAATATATACTTTTAACAGTGTCAGCCCCCCGAAGAAAGTCTACCGCCCCCCCCCCCTCCGAAAATTTCAAGTGCCCCCCGGAGAAAAAGTCTGGAAGAAAAACTGGTTGTCTGATCGTTCGCTTTTCTTTTACCCTAACCCGATCCGACGTACAGCAAGCCTCAGTGCTTCAGTGACTTAGCTCACAGCAGAACCTAAAATTTCGATATCGATGACGTCATCGGACTAGGGAAACATAACTCTCGCAGCTTATACAACCGGAAGTGATCAATAAAAAATCCATCTGGAGCATGTTTTAGTAGACAATGCTGTTGTTTACATTTACTCAATAAAAGATCACCCATATGAAACTATATAAATTTTACTACATAGTGGGTTGTAAAAGCTATTTAAATAATAAAAATGAACTCGCTCATAAAGATGGAGATGAGAAAAAAAGGGGGAATGGTGTCTTTTTGTTACAAGCTTTTATTTAGTTCGCAACGTTCGTTTGTTTGTTGGTTTGTGGCAAATTTTGTAACTCAATTTTGACCCCCTCCTAATACAACGATTTCGTTCAAACTTTCCAGATACGTTCCACTTCGATGACAATACAAGTCTATCTATTTTTATTGTTATTGGATGTTTAATTAGCCATTCGAAACTAAGGAAGATAACACAATTAAATAACTTGTCAGATTACCATATTCAATAACAGAAGAGGAGATAACGCGAGCTACTGATGGTGTTTTAAAGCAAAATATTTTTAGTTGTGTCGACTTCATCAATTAGGAATCACTAAAAAGTAGAAATATAAAAAAAACATCTACAGCAACAAGCTTTTAAATGCACTGAAAATAAGAAAATAATATATTTTACTTTCTTTAATAAAAACGGTTGTAGCTAAAATATATAAAAGATCTCATAAGCGACCAAAGCTTTCAGAAGTGCCTGAAAGAAACTCTGGAAGCAGAAGATCACTAATCCTGTGCATGAAAGAGACCAAGGCACCTTGGCAGAATATTCTCGAATCCTGCAGCACACAGTCACGTGAGAGGCCAGAAATCTGGCACCAAGGCCGACCATCACGTTCATCCATCACGCGCATGACGTCGACATTTGAAAACAAGCAGACGACAAAACGAGGTAGATCCCTGGATAAAGGTCAAGTCTGATCAAATCTTCACTGGTCGGGTATTGTTCGTTAGGGTGTGCTTCCGGTTTTAGTAGGGGGTGGAAGGTGGTACTGGAGAAATTTTGTGAGTATGGGGGTGGGGGTGGGGGTGGGGGGGGGGGTTGGTCAATACATCTGCTTGATCTAATAGGTTAAAATATACATGGAAATTTGAGGTGGAGGTTGTGGGTATTCTAAGTTATATAATTACCCGAGCAGCCTCTATGATTAGCTACGCTCTTGGGGTTGCTTTGATGCGAAAATGTTGGAGGGCCTTAATGTTGTACCCCCCCCTCCTCCCACCACACCAGCCATCTCACCAAACATCCCCACTAAACACTCCCACCCGCCAACCACCCTGCCACCCACTCCACCAAACCTCCAACACCCCCAACAACCACCCCTACCCACCAACCATACAACAACCACCCCCCCCCCCCCATCCCACCAACCCCCTCCACGATCCTAATCAGACTGGGTAAAAATAATTTAAACATGTCTTCTTCAGTGTCATTGTATGAGTTAGAAAATTAAAAACAAACACCCAAGCTTTACCTTCTATATACCATTCAGAAGTAACAAGAAATAAAAATGTGATTAAAGATTCATTTTTTAAATATTTTATTCATATTTTTATTCACATTTTAAGTTTAATAATGCATGAATAAAGTGAATAAAATATGTTCAAAATATTTAATCTCCCCAATATAAACCAACATATAACACGCTGTTTCTAACATACTTTTCATACAAAAACATTTAAAAAAGCTTTTTTTTTGTGTTTTTGTTATACCTTCTTCTGAAGAAACCCAAAATCTTAAATTTTAAACTCTTTTTACAAGCTTTTTAGTTAGGTTCGCAACGTCTGTTTGTTTGTTTGTTTGTTTGTGGGTTTGTGGCAAATTTTGTAACTCAATTTTGACCCACTTCTAATGCAGCGATTTTGTTCAAACTTTCCAGTTACGTTCCACTTAAATGTTCGTTTACATGAATTTTGTTATGTTTGCTTAAAGTAATTTTTGTTTATCGTATAAACAGTGGCGTAGCGAGGTCGGGTGTCACCCGGTGCGGCACTTAATGGTGTCACCCCCCCTAGAGGCGTAGCGACCCTTCCCGGGGACAAACTTTCAAGTCTTCGATTCGCACCCCCCCCCCCCCCTCAAATTCGATTTGCACCCCCCCCCTTCAAACTTTCGATTTGCACCCCCCCCACTCAAGTTTTTCTCTATATATTTTGCTATTTTATGCCTTGGTATCACCCCCCTAAATGGTGTCACCCGGTGCGGTCCGCAGCCCCCGCCCCCCCCCCTTCGCTACGCCCCTGTGTATAAAATATAATTGGGTTTTCTCTCTATTACTCTTGTATATTTTCAATAGTCTTAAAGGAAGTGTTGCATATATTGCCATGAGATAACTGTTTCTTCTTTTCTTTTTTATTTAAACATTTGAATTTTAAAAATGTAAACTCTGGCCAACCGACGTTATGTCTATAAAACCTGAATGCTTCACCACACAGGCCGTGTTTCATGTGTCAGAAGATATAAATAAACATCAGCACACAATCGAGCTGTGTTTGTTTTAACCTTACACGCGGAGTGTTAGCATGCATCCATCTTCGTCCGTTGTAAATTCATTTTTCCTTTCTTTTTCTTCTTCATTTACTTCCAAAGCTATGCCATCTTTTGGATTTGGAGTCGACATTTTTGTTTCCAGGGGACGGCGTGGCCTAGCGGTAGATAGCTAGACTGCTAACCCGAGTGTGGAGTTCGAATCCGGGTTTAAATCAGTGGAACGTCCCTGAGTCCACCCAACTCTGATGGGTACCTAACTTACGTTAGGGAAACAAAGGCGGCTGGGCAAAGTGCTGACCACACTATCCCTTGATATGCCGAGGTCAATGAATCAGATGAACTCTACTTCATCTACTTCATGTGTTGTGGGCACGAACGGGATAAAGAAGAAGAAGATTTTCGTTTCCAAGCCTGGGATAGTGTTAAATATAACTTATAAGCGATTGCATGTTCATTTCTATAACACGAAATCAAGAAGAATATAAAAGCGAGTAAGCGATTCTTCAAGGGAAACAACTTCGTTACAAAATCAATGTTATTCTCATGTTTAAAGTGAATTTAAAAATGAAATAAAAACTTTACCAGGACAAGAATTTTCCAAGGGTAGAAAATAAGTTTTGTATTTCGATGCAACGAGTTTGAATGGGAAGAAATTGTTTCAAGCACGCTAGGCTTTGGATGAAAATATAAAGATAAAAATATTTCATTCTGTAAACAGATGAAGAAATCTGTAGGCAATAATTGGATTGTATTCCGCTAGGATGGGCAAGGAAATCAATTCATTTCTTGGCGGGAAAAATAAAATAAAAAAAACCATTCGTTTCTCATACATCAGTTGTCCTTCTTTATGACGTTTGGCAATCACTTCCGGGGTAGAGTAGGCTTAGAGGTTATTTGGGAGCTTGTTTTTTAAGTGAGGTTTTACGAGATTTCACGAGAAGATGGTTGCTGGGGGACTGTCGAGGGGGGCGATGTGGCTAAACCAAGGGGGATATGTCATGTTTATTTACTATTGGTGGAGAACGATACGATACTGGGTTTTCTTTTCTCTGTGGGGTGGGGGAAGGCGGGTACACCCCCGACAAAATCATTGGCAGGCTAGACGTCTGGGATTTTATTTATTTGTTTATTTATTTTTTTGGTAAGAAGTTGTAGTTTCTAGACGTAGTGCGCTTAACAAAAAAAAAAAAATAACGCAATACCACAAAGACATTGTGTACTTTTATGTGAAGCACACACAGACACACACACATACACACACACACACGCACCTCTTCCACACACGCACACACACACACAAGCACACACGCACAGACACGCATACTTGTATACGTTAATAATAGGTCGTGAGCACTTTAATGTTCCAGTTCAAAACAGTTCAAAACATGACAAGGTTCAGAGATTTTAAAGTATATTTTACAAATATCTCCAAGCCTTCCAATTTCTAAGCGTGGTGTTCCATTACTATAATCTCGAGGTCAATAACAACGTGTCTCGTTATTAGAAATAATTACTTTAGATCTGATCCATTTGTACGTCGGGCTAATTAAGCTCGTTTAATTATCACACCTTAGCGTATAGTGTGGTCATCATCTTATTTTCCCAGTTTTGAGTCAGGCCCTCATCACAGTTGATTAGACGCCTTGACTTCCGGAGTCGAACTCGTGAGACTTTTTCTATACTTTGTTCTCGAGTACCCTACCCCTCAACCACCCCGACCCAAGTAAAATTTAATCGTTTATTACAACACTACCAAATACACTTCCTCACACTGCAGCGGAAATAAGAATTTGTTTACAGCATATTTACATGAAAAACGCATCCATTAAGGTATCGCCGTTGCAGGGGCCTAATCAATATTATTCTTGCGTATTACTTATATCGATCACTACGGGTCGATGCCCATTGCTACATCACATTTGTCATGTTGTCTGCCCCTCAGTCTAGGGAGGGGCCTGAACATGATCAGTCGTACCATGGGCATCGTCTGTTTCTTGGTGAATTGTGGGCTTGTAGAATAGATGTGGTTGGCTTATAGAATATATGTGGTTGGGTTACAGAAGTAGATGTGGTTGGCTTTATAGAAGTAGATGTGGTTGGTTTATAGAAGTAGATGTGGTTGGTTTATAGAAGTAGATGTGGTTGGCTTTATAGAAGTAGATGTGGTTGGCTTTATAGAAGTAGTTGTGGTTGGTTTATAGAAGTAGATATGGTTGGCTTATAGAAGTAGATGTGGTTGGCTTTATAGAAGTGGACGTGGTTGGCTTATAGAAGTAGATTAGGTTGGCTTTATAGAAGTAGATGTGGTTGGCTTATAGAAGTAGATGTGGTTGGCTTATAGTTATAGAAGTAGATGTGGTTGGCTTATAGAAGTAGATGTGGTTGGGTTAAAGAAGCAGATGTGGTTGGCTTATAGAAGTAGATGTGGTTGGTTTATAGAAGTAGATGTGGTTGGCTTATAGTTATAGAAGTAGATGTGGTTGGCTTATAGAAGTAGATGTGGTTGGGTTAAAGAAGCAGATGTGGTTGTCTTACAGAAGTAGATGTGGTTGGCTTACAGAAGTAGATGTGGTTGGTTGATAGAAGTACATGTGGTTGGCTTATAGAAGTAGATGTGGTTGGTTTATAGAAGTAGATGTGGTTGGCTTTATAGAAGTAGATGTGGTTGGCTTTATAGAAGTAGTTGTGGTTGGTTTATAGAAGTAGATATGGTTGGCTTATAGAAGTAGATGTGGTTGGCTTTATAGAAGTGGATGTGGTTGGCTTATAGAAGTAGATTAGGTTGGCTTTATAGAAGTAGATGTGGTTGGCTTATAGAAGTAGATGTGGTTGGCTTATAGAAGTAGATGTGGTTGGCTTATAGTTATAAAAGTAGATGTGGTTGGCTTATAGAAGTAGATGTAGTTGGGTTAAAGAAACAGATGTGGTTGGCTTATAGAAGTAGATGTGGTTGGCTTATAGAAGTAGATGTGGTTGGCTTATAGAAGTAGATGTGGTTGGGTTAAAGAAGTAGATGTGGTTGGCTTATAGAAGTAGATGTGGTTGGCTTATAGAAGTAGATGTGGTTGGCTTATAGAAGTAGATGTGGTTGGCTTATAGTTATAGAAGTAGATGTGGTTGGCTTTATAGAAGTAGATGTGGTTGGTTTATAGAAGTAGATGTGGTTGGTTTATAGAAGTAGATGTGGTTGGCTTTATAGAAGTAGATGTGGTTGGCTTTATAGAAGTAGTTGTGGTTGGTTTATAGAAGTAGATATGGTTGGCTTATAGAAGTAGATGTGGTTGGCTTTATAGAAGTGGACGTGGTTGGCTTATAGAAGTAGATTAGGTTGGCTTTATAGAAGTAGATGTGGTTGGCTTATAGAAGTAGATGTGGTTGGCTTATAGTTATAGAAGTAGATGTGGTTGGCTTATAGAAGTAGATGTGGTTGGGTTAAAGAAGCAGATGTGGTTGGCTTATAGAAGTAGATGTGGTTGGTTTATAGAAGTAGATGTGGTTGGCTTATAGTTATAGAAGTAGATGTGGTTGGCTTAATAGAAGTAGATGTGGTTGGGTTAAAGAAGCAGATGTGGTTGTCTTACAGAAGTAGATGTGGTTGGCTTACAGAAGTAGATGTGGTTGGTTGATAGAAGTACATGTGGTTGGCTTATAGAAGTAGATGTGGTTGGTTTATAGAAGTAGATGTGGTTGGCTTTATAGAAGTAGATGTGGTTGGCTTTATAGAAGTAGTTGTGGTTGGTTTATAGAAGTAGATATGGTTGGCTTATAGAAGTAGATGTGGTTGGCTTTTTAGAAGTGGATGTGGTTGGCTTATAGAAGTAGATTAGGTTGGCTTATAGTTATAAAAGTAGATGTGGTTGGCTTATAGAAGTAGATGTAGTTGGGTTAAAGAAACAGATGTGGTTGGCTTATAGAAGTAGATGTGGTTGGCTTATAGAAGTAGATGTGGTTGGCTTATAAAAGTAGATGTGGTTGGGTTAAAGAAGTAGATGTGGTTGGCTTATAGAAGTAGATGTGGTTGGCTTATAGAAGTAGATGTGGTTGGCTTATAGAAGTAGATGTGGTTGGCTTATAGTTATAGAAGTAGATGTGGTTGGCTTATAGAAGTAGATGTGGTTGGGTTAAAGAAGCAGATGTGGTTGGCTTATAGAAGTAGATGTGGTTGGGTTATAGAAGTAGATGTGGTTGGCTTATAGAAGTAGATGTGGTTGGCTTACAGAAGTAGATGTGGTTGTCTTACAGAAGTAGATGTGGTTGGCTTACAGAAGTAGATGTGGTTGGTTGATAGAAGTACATGTGGTTGGCTTATAGAAGTAGATGTGGTTGGTTTATAGAAGTAGATGTGGTTGGGTTAAAGAAACAGATGTGGTTGGCTTATAGAAGTAGATGTGGTTGGCTTATAGAAGTAGATGTGGTTGGCTTATAGAAGTAGATGTGGTTGGGTTAAAGAAGTAGATGTGGTTGGCTTATAGAAGTAGATGTGGTTGGCTTATAGAAGTAGATGTGGTTGGCTTATAGAAGTAGATGTGGTTGGCTTATAGTTATAGAAGTAGATGTGGTTGGCTTATAGAAGTAGATGTGGTTGGGTTAAAGAAGCAGATGTGGTTGGCTTATAGAAGTAGATGTGGTTGGGTTATAGAAGTAGATGTGGTTGGCTTATAGAAGTAGATGTGGTTGGCTTACAGAAGTAGATGTGGTTGTCTTACAGAAGTAGATGTGGTTGGCTTACAGAAGTAGATGTGGTTGGTTGATAGAAGTACATGTGGTTGGCTTATAGAAGTAGATGTGGTTGGTTTATAGAAGTAGATGTGGTTGGCTTTATAGAAGTAGATGTGGTTGGCTTTATAGAAGTAGTTGTGGTTGGTTTATAGAAGTAGATATGGTGGGCTTATAGAAGTAGATGTGGTTGGCTTTATAGAAGTGGATGTGGTTGGCTTATAGAAGTAGATTAGGTTGGCTTTATAGAAGTAGATGTGGTTGGCTTATAGAAGTAGATGTGGTTGGCTTATAGAAGTAGATGTGGTTGGGTTATAGAAGTAGATGTGGTTGGGTTAAAGAAGCAGATGTGGTTGGCTTATAGAAGTAGATGTGGTTGGCTTATAGAAGTAGATGTGGTTGGCTTATAGAAGTAGATGTGGTTGGCTTATAGAAGTAGATGTGGTTGGCTTATAGAAGTAGATGTGGTTGGCTTATAGAAGTAGATGTGGTTGGGTTATAGAAGTAGATGTGGTTGGCTTATAGAAGTAGATGTGGTTGGCTTATAAAAGTAGATGTGGTTGGCTTATAGAAGTAGATTAGTTTGGCTTATAGAAGTAGATGTGGTTGGCTTATAGAAGTAGATGTGGTTGGCTTATAGAAGTAGATGTGGTTGGCTTATAGAAGTAAACTAGACTACCCGTCATCCGTTGGATAACTGTGGGTTTCGGGGGTCATCAATCAACAAACATCACGTCTGTCACTCAGAGGCAGAGCGACCCTTCCCGGCGCCCGGGGACAAAGTTTTCGATTTGAACCCCCCCCCCCCCCCCAAGATTTCGATTTGAACCCCCCCCCTCAAACTTTTGATGTGCACCCCCCCCCCCCCACTCAAACTTTCCATTTGAACCCCCCTCAACCTTTCAATTTATTTTTCCAAACCATTTTGGCGCCCCAACATATGTCGTCCCCCCCCCCGCCCCCCCCCCCCTCCACCTCTCCTTTCCCCCCCCCCGCCTCCCCTCCCCCTCCCGCCCCCCCCCCCCCTCCTCGCTACGCTACTGCAGTGTCACTTATCGTCACAAAAAAAAACAGACCCCACTTTCAAAAAATTGTTTTTTATCTTTTAAAAACACCGAAAACACCGATTTCGGACTATCCCTTCATATACTGACTTCATAGGTGACCTACTCAACTCTACTTCACCTGCCCAGTGTCCCGCCAAGTCTCAGACAACATGTTTTTATCGTTTAAAAAACGATTCAAGCCGAGCATGTCTCTGACCACACTATCCTTTCATATGCTTAGGACAAAGAAACAGACAAACTCTACTTCACCAGCCCTGTATCCTGCCAAGTTCAGATAGGCAACTTTATTATTCACATCTAAAAAAAAATTAAAAAAAAAAAAAATCATTGACGAATTGGTCTAGAACCTGTACCACCCGCATGAGAGCCGACCTCACTACCAAGTTAGCTATTTACTCGTGACATTACAAGTGAAGTTTTATACTATACTTTGAGTCTCCTTACGCGCATAGATCTAGTTCTAACTCTAGTAGTAGTAACTTTCAAATTAAATTTTATCTTAAATTAGCCAAACAAAGATTTATATAAAATAAAGAAGGTCTGAAATTATCTAGATCTAGATAGAATTATCTAGATCTAGTCTAGATTCTACGACTCTTTTGCTTAAGTCTTCTTATGTTTAGTTTTTCTTGCTAGACCTAGAATCTAGATCTAATCATTAGCTACGCTTATAGGCCCGGAGCGAGCATTTCAAAATTACCATATTCCAAACAAAGATTTATATAAAATAATAAAGGTCTAAAATAGTTTAATATATAGAAAATCATTATTATCTAAATCTAGATAGAAAATTATCTATATTTTAGATCTACGACTGAGCTATATCTAGAGTTTACGTCTATAATTTTGCACACTTAGCGGTATAGAAGCCACGTATGAATCTTAAGTTATCCAAAATCCAGCATTTCCTAATTAGCATATTTCATAGCTATACAAACAAAGATTTATATAAAATAATAAAGGTCTAAAATAGTTTAGTATATAGAAACTCATTATTATCTAAATCTAGATAGAATTATCTATATTCTAGATCTACGACTGGTTTGCTAAAGTTTCGTTTTTTTTATTGTATTTATAACTAATAAATCTTTGATTTGACCTAGATTTTTAGATTCTAGATTCTAGATCTAGATCTATAAATAACTTTCCTTCGACAGCTGATCTTTAGACCTAGAGAAATTTATTGTAAAACTAAATGAAAAAGACAGTTAAAAATTGATATAAGTGTTGGAACGTAATAAATACAGCAAACGGACGTATTGTTAAAGTTATGACCGACAGAAAATTAGATTTAGAACGCGTTAAACTATTGAATGGGCCACAAAGTCTATGATGGAGTCCGCCATTTTTATTGTACCAAAAAGTAAACACATCAAGGGACGTCACTATTCCCACAAAGTTTAGTCAATGTTTTAACATTTAAAAAAAAAAATGGGTTACTCTGCGTATGAATAAATCAATAAATTAATTAACGTCTTTAAATAAATGTGTGATTAACAGTCTGTCTTAAAACAAAAATTTTTCTCTACCTACATACTATTTTACAGCTCTCCACGATGAGTGCAACCATGCGAGATAGTCAATCAGCCAAAGAAAAAAACAAACAAACAAAAAAATAAATATTCAAACATGTAAACAAACTTGACTTTTAGTAGTATACTAGAATACCCGTCATCCGTTGGATAACTGTGGGTTTCGGGGGTCATCAATCAAAAAACATCACGTCTGTCACTCAGAGGCAGAGCGACCCTTCCCGGCGCCCGGGGACAAAGTTTTCGATTTGAACCCCCCTCAACCTTTCAATTTATTTTTCCAAACCATTTTGGCGCCCCAACATATGTCCCCCCCCGCCCCCCCCCTTCCCCCATCCACCTCCCCCCGCCTCCCCTCCCCCCCCCCCGCCTCCCCTCCCCTACCGTCCCCCCCCCCCCTCCTCGCTACGCTACTGCAGTGTCACTTATCGTCACAAAAAACAGACCCCACATTCAAAAATATGTTTTTTATCTTTTAAAAACACCGAAAACACCGATTTCGGACTATCCCTTCATATACTGACGTCACATGTGACCTACTCAACTCTACTTCACCTGCCCAGTGTCCCGCCAAGTCTCAGACAACATGTATTTATCGTTTAAAAAACGATTCCAGCCGAGCATGTCACTGACCACACTATCCTTTCATATGCTTAGGACAAAGAAACAGATGAACTCTACTTCACCTGCCCTGTATCTTGCCAAGTTCAGATAGGCAACTTTATCATTCACATCTAAAAAAAAAAAAAATTGAAAAAACAAGTTAATTAAAAAAGTCTAGTGACATTTGTGCGCAATTTCCTTATGTTATCTAAAAATAGCTCTGACGTATAATGTTGGGGTGCGTTCAAGCTAGAAGAACAATCGGTTTGTAGGTGTTTATGTAATTTTAAAATTTGTGACCGAACGAGAGAATATATTTGAAAACTTTCTTCGGCAATAGTGTTCTAAATTATGACAGGAATCGATTGGTACATGTTTCAAGTCGCTAAGTGGTCTGGTTGCCGAGATATGGGCCAAAAACTGAATTTTTTCGAGGTTTTTTGGCTTTTCCGGGAAATACATGAAAGAAACCCGGAATTTTTATGGCCTATGCTCATTCTCGTAACTTGCTTAACATAATTGCTTTTGGAACTATTCATCGATATTGCTTCGTTGAGGAGGAGATACGACTTAAAGCCCGGACACACATTCATCCATCCATCCATCCATTCCCAGAAATGACGAGTTAATAAACGCAATTCTCCAGAATGGAAATTGCGCTAAAAAAATTTCATCGACATATTGGTCTAGAACCCGTGCCACCTGCATGAGAGCCGACTACGCTACCAGCTTAGCTATTTACTCGTGACGTCACAAGTGAATTTTTATACTATACTTTTGAGTCTCCGCGCATAGATCTAGATCTAAGTCTAGTAGTAGTAACGTTCAAATTAAATTTTATCTTAAATTAGCCAAACAAAGATTTATATAAAATAATTAAGGCCTGAAATAGATTCTAGATCTAGAATTTACATTAAGTCTAGATCTAGAATTTACATTGAGTCTAGTGACCTACATCTAGGCTAGATCTAGATAGATCTAGATCTAGGCTAGCTTCATAACTTTCCTTCGACAGCTGATCTTTAGATCTAGAGAAATTTATCGTAAAACTAAATGAAAAAGACAGTTGAAAATTGATATAAGTGTTGGAACGTAATAAATACAGCAAACGGACGTATTGTTTAAGTTATAGCCGGCAGAAAATTAGCTTTGTAACGCGTTAAACTTTTGAATGGGCCACAAAGTCTATGTGGAGTCCGCCATTTTTATTGTACCAAAAAAGTAAACACATCAAGGGACGTCACTATCCCCACAAAGTTTATTCAAAGTATTAACATTTTTAAAAAAATACGGTTAATTTAACAATGAATAAATCAATAAATTAATTAACGTCTTTAAATAAATTTGTGATTAACAGTCTGTCTTAAAACAAAATTTTTTCTCTACCTACATACTATTTTACAGCTTTCCACGATGAGTGCAACCATGAGCAATAGTCAATCAGGCAAACAAAAAAACAAACAAAAAAAACAAATAAATATTCAAACATGTAAACAAACTTGACTTTTAGTAGTATATAGATAGATAGATAGATGTGGTTCGCTTTATAGAAATAGATGTGGTTGGCTTTACAGCTTTGATAGATTTAGGTTTATAAAGAACAAGTATTTTTTTTTGGAAAAAAAGGTTTTATTTATGAAATATGTAAAACATAAGATAATCTGACTCCAAAAGCTCCGAAGCTTTTCCATTATTTATATTTTGGAATGCACAAAAATTAACATGCTATACATTGAAGATATAGTATACAGAATTGAAAAATATTGTAGACAAAACATTATCTGGATCAGGGTAAAATTTTAAGTAAAACATTTTATAAAAAATTGTTTTGACATAAGTATTTAAAGAATGTAAACAAAAAATTAAACTCAACTTTGTCTTTACTCCAACTTCCAATCAATCTCCTCCATGCCCTTCTGTTTCAAGGCGTCATTTGCTCTGGAAAAACATTTACAACATTTAAATTTACCAAAACTTAGTGGTGAAGGATGTGCGTCTTTCAGTACAGTGTGCTTTTGAAGATCAATAAGTTTTTCTTTGCTTTGAGCAAAGTTTCCCCAAAGCATAAACACAACACGAGTACATTTATCTGATATAACCTTAATTACTTGATCTGTGAATTTCTGCCACCCAAACTGTTTATGTGAATTAGCATTATGTGCCCTAACTGTAAGTGTAGCATTTAAAAGAAGAACACCATTTTCAGCCCATTTTTGTAGGCAACCGTGTCCTGGACTTCTAAAGCCTGGAATATCACTAGAAAGCTCAGTATATATATATTTCAATGATGGGGGTATTTGAAGCCCCTTAGGTACAGAAAATGATAGTCCCATAGCCTGGCCATTATCATGATATGGATCTTGTCCCAGCTAAACAACTTTCACTTTACTGAGAGGAGTTGAATTAAGTGCATTACAAATCAAGTTGCTAGGTGGAAATACTTCATGGCCATTATTAATTTCTTCTTTTATCTGTTTCTCAAGCTTAATAAAATAATCTTTTTCCAAATTCTTGAGATAGAGCATCATGCCACTCTCCTTGCAATGGTAACTTTGATAACGTCCAATCAGAAACATTTGTTGCTGGATCACTTGCGCTAGATGCTCCTTTCTTCTTTTTTTGATGTTTCTGGTTTCACTGGTTTAGGCTCTGCCTTTCTTTTTTTAACAGGTGCCATTTTTACTTTCTCGTATATACGAAGTATAGAGAAAGTATTGTAATCGTGCAAAAAAAAAATCGAGATTTTTGCAAATCTCGACGTTTTACATCTCACTGATACGGAAAAACATAATTTTGCAATCTTGTCCGTATGTCTGTGTCTGTCTGTCTGTGTGTCTGTGTGTGTGTAAACACGATAACTTGAGTACCGTTACAGCTAGGTCAGGGGTCGGCAACCTTTTGAGACTGAAGAGCCAAAAGTTGTAATTTTCAACATTTCCCAGTTTTTAAAGAGCCACATTTCTATTTCAATATTTTATTATTTGATTAGGACTAGGTAATTAAATGTGATTTGTTACTTAAAATAAATAGCCGTAAATATGAAATAATATTTATTCATATAAAAACATACACATGTTTCGCTAGAATAATAAACTTAGTAATCAAATAATATAATCAAGTAATATAACTATAGGACTATCCCAATCCACTTTAGAAGCTGTTAACTTTTTTTTCTTTCTTTACAGATATCACCGGCTCACGAGGTGTCTGCCATTAGCATGGCAGGCCTCACCACGGCTAACCTTGACTAACTGGTTTGAATATCGGTTTGATAACAGTGTATCTGTCGCTTCTGTCCTTAGGTTCTCACCAGGCTTATCTTCCTCTGAACACAGGTTACGCTCGTACCCCATAGTCCAGTACCCGGCTCAACAGTACGAAGCTAATAGCTAAAAACAACTATTTCACTCACGTCGAATTAATGATTACTTACATATAGGGAAATGCATTCTGAATAAAATAACATTCCCCATTTAAAAACATTTGAAAAAGTCGGCACTTGGTAAGTGGGAAGCATTGCACAACTGTGGGGCTGGGCTTGGTGCCCAAGCGGCTGTCAGCTGTCCGTATACTTTTACAGAACATATTCTCAATGTTCTCTGATAAATGTTTTAATTCTGTCTAAAGTTGTTTTTCTTTACATTATGATATTTGATATGAGTTTTGAAAATGAAATAATATAACTATTAATATTTGTTCAAGGAGCTGGAGAGCCGCATCTTGATAGCAAAAGAGCCGCATGCGGCTAGCGAGCCGCAGGTTGCCGACCCCTGAGCTAGGTTAATGAAATTTCATATATAAGTATTTTATCAAAATCGTAGATCCGTACCAACTTTTGAGCGATTTCCGATAACCGGAAGTGGTACTTTTTCTACTTTGAATTTTTCAAAAGCCTATAACTTGAGTACTATTTCAGATAGATAAATGAAATTTCACATGTAAGTAAAAGATCTAATTCTCTACCTTCTGTCAAAATTTTGAGTAATTTTCGTTGACCGGAAGTACTAATTTACGCTATTTCCGATTTCTCAAAAAACTAATGTAAATTTTTAAAGTACTAATAATATTGCGCACTATTATGCACTTTTTTATTTGGCGTTCACTTGATGTGCAATTCTTTTGTCTACGAGATTTTATTCTATTTTTAAAACTTTAAGTATTTAAAATGGATTAAAAATCATGTCTATAGCCCGAGTTCCCATCCCCTGTTATTTTATATAAGAATATTCGAGAAAGTTTTGGGGAGATCACTCCCGGTTTATTTTAACAGGTGCCATTTTTAAAATTTATACAATGTATTGATAAATAATAGCCTGGCGTGTAAGATCCCTACAGTTATGGTTATGTGCGCTCCTGTTGAAGGCAAAACACAGTTACTCGCCTTTCATAAGTTTTCCCCCTTTTTCTACCTCTTGTTTCGCCCGCGGTACAGCGCGCGGTGATTCATGTCTAGACCAGGTTTTTTCTCCACGTCCGAGGCTACGCCGATATCCTATATGCCAGGTTGGGTTGTGATACTACTCCTCCCCCACCCTACTCGCACAACCGCAACACTTGGGCAATCCTAAGACTAACGCGGAGAGAGGTGTGTGTGTGTGGGGGGGGGGGGCTGTGGGGTAAATCAAATTGGCAAATATTTATCTCTAGGATCTGTACTATAGTCTTAGTTTTTATAAAGCAAAGACCCCAGTAGAAAAATGAACAAACAATAAAAAACAAATTGGCCTAAAGTCTAGGGGGAGGAAGGGGGGTAGATTGTGACCTATAGAAAAGCCCCATTTGTCAGTGTCAGTTACTGGCCAGGGTAAACAAATGAAAAAAATCTGAAGATGAAAAGGAACGGATAAAAAAAAAAAATTATTGAGAAAAGGAAAGTAGAAAAATACTAAAACAAACCAGACGGACAGAACAAGATGATTAAGCCCATTAATTAAATAAAAGCTTTAGCCAAGATCACTGGCAATTGATTAGATTATGATAATTAATACAAATGAGACGCGTAATGTTTCGCGAAACACGTTTGTGTTGTGCTATTTTTACTGTACTAGCATAACGACCCGATCAAAATACGGGCGGCAGTATTTACTTCTACTATAGTTAAAGCAAATACAGTAAGTTACGCGAATTTGTTCAGAATTGTATAAATTTAACTTAATCAATTATTTAGAAACAAAGTAAATGGAGTGTTGCTTCAAACGAACCGAGCGGAAGTTATGCTTCAATAATTTATTTGGTCTAGTTTCTGTTTGATGATGCGCATGTCGGTGGCTTATTGGGCGGCGGATCTATGTAGCGATAGGTCTATGTAGCAATAGGTCTATGTAGAGATAGATCTATGTAGAGATAGGTCTATGTAAAGATAGATCTATGTAGAGATAGATCTATCATCTATGTAGAGATAGGTCTATGTAGAGAAAGATCTATGTAGAGATAGGTCTATGTAGCGACAGATTTATGTAGCAATAGGTCTATGTAGAGATAGATCTATGTAGAGATGGGTCTATGTAGAGATAGATCTATGTAGAGATAGGTCTATGTAGAGATAGATCTATGCAGAGATAGGTCTATGTAGAGAAATATCTATTTAGAGATAGGTTTATGTAGAGAAAGATCTATGTAGAGATAGGTCTATGTAGAGAAAGATCTATGTAGAGATAGGTCTATGTAGAGATAGATCTATGTAGCAATAGGTCAATGTAGAGATAGATCTATGTAGCAATAGGTCTATGTGGCGAAGGACCTATAAAGCGATAGATGAAGGACCTATTTAGCAATAGATCTATGTGACGAAGCACCTATATAGCGATAGATCTATATCACAATGGACCTATGTAGCGATAGATCTATATCACAAGGACCTATGTAGCAATAGATCTATTTGGTGAAGGACCTAGGTAGCGATAGACCTATGTGATGAAAAACCTATGTAGCGATAGGTCTATGTAACGAAGATCCTATGTAGCGATAGATCTATGCGGCTAATGACCTATGTAGCGATAGATCTATTTGGTGAAGGACCTATGTAGAGATAGATCTATGTGACGAAGGACCTATGTAGCGATAGACCTATGTGGCGAAGCACCTGCCGGAGTTTGTATATCTTTTCAAAGTTTCAACTGCATCGAACCTAATAAATGTTATAACAATATCTATTGTAGCAACCACATTTCATAAGTGTAACCCTCTAAATCTAACTACAATACCCACAAAATATAACAACACCCGCGTGATATATTAGCTACGCCTACCAAATCTGATAACTTTCCTCACATGATATAACTATTCCTACCAAATCTCTAGCTCCTCTCTGCCCCCACAACACCCACATATCACCCACATATCACCCCCACCACACCCCCACAACACCCACATAACACCCACATATCACCCCCACCACACCCACATATCACCCCCACCACACCCACATATCACCCACATAACACCCACACTGTTCCCACCAAACCTCACCATACCAGCACGTCTAAAACCCATATAGACCAACCCTTGTCAAAATTTCTCGTGATTTCGCCCTTTGACCCCTCAAAAAATCTAATTCCTCTCCCAGTAAAGATCTTATTTCTGGACAGAAAAGGGGGCGCCACTCGGTAGACACCAGTGAAAGGGACATAATTCCCCAGCCCGGACAACACTTTAGTTCCTTACCCACCTCTCGGTGCTCTTTCCCTTGTATATTTTTCACATCCCCCCCTCCCCTTTCTCCACCCCACCCCCTACTGTTTTGGACACCCCATGGTTATTTACTAAACCCGTGCCGTCCCAACATAACAAATAGGCAATATATTTTAGTGTCTTTTCTGTGCGGGGAGAGAATCAATGTTTTCTCTCTACCCATACCATCACCCGACATTACCCTCGCCGATACGGCTTTAAAAAAAAAAACGGGGACTTTGTTGGACCAATGAGAACGCTTGTAGCAAAAGCCAAACTGGTGTTTTCTTGTGTTAGGGGACGTAACTCACAAATCACGTGCTGGGTTCGAGAAACGAGTACTTGTTCTAATTATGGTATCGATACTAGAATGTTTTGGTATAATTCGCAACAAACTCTTTAGTTTACGTGTGATGCGAAATCACTGCTTAAAACTTGTTTTGCAAATTTGAAATAAGTATAGTATTTTGAACTTTGGTTTGTTGTTGAGTTAAATGTTCAGCTTTAATAAGTTTAAAAATAAGGGGAATAATTTCCGAGGTAAGGTAGTTTTACTTACAGTTAACAACCGGAAATACGATTTCGTGAAAAATTAAGAATAAAAGTGCTTGAATGAACAAATCCAAAACGTAAATCTCGAAAGACCTGATAGATAATGTAAACCATTCAACAATGTGTGCATCAATGCATAAATAGCTCGAAAAAAAAATTCCTACAGGTGAACTATACCGAGTGTACTCAAAGGCGGTGGATTAGAAAGGGTAACAGATTAATGATCACAAAAAAAAACGACTACTTGTTTAGAGAAAATCTAGACAATAAGGGTATCTTTGACCATAGGAGGTTTGACCATATGGGGCTTGACCATAGGGGGTTTGACCATAGGGGGTTTGACCATAGGGGGTTTGACCATAGGGGGTTTGACCATAGGGGGTTTGACCATAGGTGGCTTGACCATAGGGGGTTTGTTCAAAGGGGGTTTGACCATAGGGGGTTTGACCAAAGAGGGTTTGACCATAGGGGGTATGACCATATGGGGTTTGACCATAGGTGGCTTGACCATAGGGGGTTTGACCATAGGGGTTTGACCATAGGGGGTTTGACCATAGGGGGTTTGACCATAGGGGGTTTGACCATAGGGGGTTTGACTATAGGGGGTTTGACCATAGGGGGTTTGACCATAGGGGATTTGACCATAAGGGGTTTGACCATAGGGGGTTTGTTCAAAGGGGGTTTGACCATAGGGGGTTTGACCATAGGGGATTTGACCATAAGGGGTTTGACCATAGGGGGTTTGACCATAGGGGGTTTGACCATAGGGGGTTTGTTCAAAGGGGGTTTGACCATAGGGGGTTTGACCATAGGGGGTTTGACCATAGGGGATTTGACCATAAGGGGTTTGACCATAGGGGGTTTGACCATAGGGGGTTTGACCATAGGGGGTTTAACCACAGACGGGGACAATCACCATCACCCGAATTTATCTCGATCGCCTCCAATTAACATGAGGCAGATGAAGTAGAGTTCATCTGTTTAGTGATCTCGGCATGCTGGGAGGATAGTGTGGTTAGAATAAAGAAGAAATAAATTAAAGTCAGTTTCTCATCATGTAGGTGTTTACCACCTCCCACCCCTGTGTTATAATATGTAACAATATTATTGAGCCACTTCTGTCCCATCCATATTGCACAACATACAAGCACGAATCCTATTAGATCGATACAAATCATTACTTTCATAGTTTTTAAATGTATTGGTCGATCGATTAGATAGTTCATTAAATTCAACTCTCTATTTGTCTTAGATTCTTTTTAGAAGAGGGAAAACCATCCAATTGTTTTAAAACATACTAGGCCTACTTGTATGTTTTTAAAATAAGTTGTATGTTTTTTAGTTTATCTGTCAGTCCTGTTATTTTTCTGACACTAAAATAATTTTAAAACTGACACTACACAAGACGTATACCACCTTGGGCCAAAAATTTGATTAGATAAAACAATAAAAAAAAATTCTTATCGTAAAAAAAAAAATCCAAAAAAAACAACAAGCGTCGAGAAATATTGTAAAAAAAATAATTTAATTTCCGTTTCTTGGCCAACACCTCTCATCCTGACTGTGTCATTCATTACATTTCTCACATAGGACACAGCGGGGACGGAGGGAGGGGGGGGGGGGGTGACTCGGGAGGGGGGTATGTATACTATCGCTATGCTTTATGTAACAACAAAAAATATCTCCTAGTTACTTATATAGAAGTTATTCAAATCTCTAGTCTGACTTTAACAATCTGTTTCTAGAACCGATTAATCTTGCTGTTGATATCAGGTGCCGGAATAATTTTAACATGGATATTTTTAAAATTGTTCTAATTTTTTTTTAAATAAGGATACATTTTTCTGACATGAGCAATGACTTGACTAAATCCTGTTTGCTCCTTGTGGAACATAGGCCAATGGATAAAGTAGAGTTCACCTGTTTCCGTAACCTCGGCATATGAAAGGATAGTTATTCTACTTTCAGGGTAATCATTTTACTTTTGGACTTTATCATTTTTTCAGTATGACAAGAAAACTACCAATAAAACATTATAAAAACATATAGTTTTTATAGTGCTTATTAAACAACACTTATATTGACTGACATTGAATTTTATTTCTTTAAAAGTAAGGAGCAATGCAGGTGTCGATATTCGGTTCATTGCCAATGTAAACCGTTTGGGAAAGGGCGGTTAAAACGCGTCAATTGGTGTGTATTTGGGCCATCGCCGTGATTTCTATACAATAGTAAGAGGCCAAACTTCGTCGTGTAGGCGTTCCACTTTGATTCTCTTCATATGTGTTTTCTCCATGTGGGCTACATGGGCCATCTTTACATTGGACACTCGGGCCATCTCCATGTGGGCTACAAGGCCATCCTTACATGGGAGACCCGCGGCATCTCACTGTTGCCTATCTTTATACGGGCCATGCCCATAATTCTTAAATAACACCAAGAGGCCATAATACTGGCTTAGTTGGCCAACTTTATCGTATCGAGTCTTTATAAAAAAAACAACAGCATCTCTCCTAATCACAGCTAACACCCACTCGTCTCAAACATGCTTTTACGAGAAATAAGCTTCACTAATCCTTCTTTAAACCTAATCCACACGTACATTTTCAACGTAGTGTAATCCTTCTGGACATCCTCAACTCCACATATCCACTCACACATATCCCCATCCACGTATCCATCCAAGCTTCATATAACCCACAGTTGCATCCTTCATCCAACTTTTATATGAATCTTTCATCCATCACCTAATGCATACGTCTATTTCACACTTCCCCACCTAAAACCTCCCTATCACAAACCTCCCCACCTAAAACCTCTCTATCACACACCTCCCCACATAAAACCTCCCTATCACAAACCTCCCCACCTAAAACCTCTCTATCACACACCTCCCCACCTAAAACCTCCCTATCACAAACCTCCCCACCTAAAACCTCTCTATCACACACCTCCCCACCTAAAACCTCCCTATTACAAACCTCCCCACCTAAAACCTCCCTATCACAAACCTCCCCACCTAAAACCTCCCTATCACACACCTCCCCACCTAAAACCTCCCTATCACAAACCTCCCCACCTAAAACCTCCCTATCACACACCTCCCCACCTAAAACCTCCCTATTACAAACCTCCCCACCTAAAACCTCCCTATTACAAACATCCCAACCTAAAACCTCCCTATCACACACCTCCCCACCTAAAACCTCCCGATCACAAACCCCCCCACCTAAAACCTCCCTATCACACACCTCCCCACCTAAAACCTCCATATCACACACCTCCTCATTTAACCCCCCCCCTATCACAAACCTCCCCACCTAAAACCTCCCTATCACACACCTCCCTCCCCACTTAAAACCTCCCTATCACACACCTCCCCACCTAAAACCTCCACATCACACACCTCCCTCCCCACCTAAAACCTCCATATCACACACCTCCCTCCCCACTTAAAACCTCCCTATCACACACCTCCCCACTTAAAACCTCCATATCACACACCTCCCTCCCCACTTAAAACCTCCCTATCACACACCTCCCCACCTAAAACCTCCACATCACACACCTCCCTCCCCACCTAAAACCTCCACATCACACACCTCCCTCCCCACTTAAAACCTCCCTATCACACACCTCCCCACCTAAAACCTCCACATCACACACCTCCCTCCCCACCTAAAACCTCCCTATCACACACCTCCCCACCTAAAACCTCCACATCACACACCTCCCTCCCCACCTAAAACCTCCACATCACACACCTCCCTCCCCACCTAAAACCTCCACATCACACACCTCCCTCCCCACTTACAACCTCCCTATCACACACCTCCCCACCTTCAGCCTCCCACCAAACTCCACATCCACAATTTCCCCATCTCCAGCCTCCCCTCCCCACTCACATTATCCCCCATACGATGTAACCCGAACCCTCATCACATACCACAATCACTTACTCAAACCACGCCCATCACGTGATCGATTCAACCAATCAAAACTCTCACACCTTAACCCTAACTAAGCTTATTTAGTGTAGACCCTAGTATCCATTCTCCTAACTCTGACTCTAGTAAAAAGCCCAGTCCCCATTTTTCCCCCCACTTTCGCCACTCACAAATTGGTCATTTCCAGCCCAGAGTGCGAAACTGGACGGGGAGGGGATGGGGTGTGTCCCCCGTCCCTAGCGCATGGTGCTAGCGACTTCCCGACATCCCTTACGGCGTGTAACTACATCCTCACCCCCGCCGCGTCCGGACAACCGGCCACCACTTGAAGGATTAAAAGCCACCGTCACGGCCGGGCTTGGTCGGGATTTGCATATCTAATCCGGTTTCAAGTCGTTAGGGTGGGGGTGCGTTCTCCGCGTCTTCTGTTTCATCCTACGCTTTGATTTCATCACGTGGTAAACATTAATTAATTAATTAATTAATTAAAAATACGTTCATGATTATTTAAAAAGTTCGTTAATAATTCTTATCAAGTGGATCTAAAATATTATTTTAATTTGGATCACGTCTTTGTGGCAGCCATTTTTTGTGTGTAAAATTTGTTTTTTGAAGATGTGAAAATACTTGTGATCTGTGAATCTCCTTGTTGCCGGCGTCTAAACAAAACAAAAAGGGAAAACGTTTGCTGTTGTTGCATGTCATTGATTGGTGGTGGGAGCATTTGGCACTTCATACAAAATTATTCCAATTGGCCTTAGGGCGGAAAAAAATATCTGGCACAGGAATTCTTTGAACTCGATGTTTGGTGCTCGTTCTGGATTAATCCGCAACGCGGAACAATAAAAAAAAATGGATTAATGCGCGTGTAAGACTGATTACACAGAAATTCTTCCGCCGTTGTTTTATGTCTGAGGGTCGTTCGAGCTGGGGATCAATTGTTCAAAGATGGAGATTAGTTCGTTGGTTCAAGGATCGAAACCAACTGAACCAGTAGCAACACGACGAAAGCTGTTTGGTTGTTTTGTCTTTGTTATTTCTTTGTGCACAGATTTAAAAACATTATGTTAATGAGCTATTCTTGAAAATGCTTTGAAGGACCAATAACATCTCGTTAAGCCTTTAAAAGCAAACCTTCGGCTTTGATATAATTTTTATTAAAAAATATTTTAAAATGTATTTATAAATAATTGAACTACTAATATATAGATAAATTACACTATGTATATACATATATGTATATATAGGCCTCTCTCTCTCTCTCTCTCTCTCTCTCTCTCTCTCTCTCTCTCTCTATATATATATATATATATATATATATATATATATATATATATATATATAAAATTCAGATTGTAGTTCAGTGTATTAGCCTGTTACATGTTACTTTAAATACAAAGCCAATTTTTAAATATTTATGCATCAACAATGTAACTACTGTAAAGTAACTACATAGTCACAGGTCAGATTCTTCCAGTGACGTCATAGTGAAAGGTCAGGAACTAGAGTGACGTCATACCTACAAACAGTATCGTGCATAGTAACGTCATAGTTACTGGTCAGTGACCGTGTATCGTCTGTTTCTGATACCAATATATCTAAAATGTCTACTATTTCAGGACATCAAAAAAAAAAAAAAAATCAGCTTCACCACAACATCATTTGTTGACTGATATCAAAACAGCAGCTACCGTTACTACAATCTCTGACGTCAACAAATCCTTTACTGACGCATTAATTAGCAGGGCTAATTATTCAAATTATTATCTAGAGACGTTGACAGTATCAGGATGATCTATTGAAATAAACATACAAAGCATACACTATATACTAATTAATTAAATACCAATCAAGCCTAAAAAAACTGGTAATAAACAAATTGCGTTAAATTTAAAAGAAACAAAACCAGAATTAAAAAGGATATTTAAATTAAAAGGATGAATTGTTAAAAGGAGCTACGAATTAAATATGCAAATTTTGAGCTTTATATAAGTGTTTAACCCTGTTACTTTGTGTGTATACAATGCTTGTTTGTGTATTTGTGTCTATATTCGTGTTCTTGTGTATTTCTGTCTTTATGCGTGAGCTTGTGAATTTAGATCTATATATATATTTGTGCGGTTGTGTATTAGCATAGCATCAACAGACATGTGCAACTGTGTATACATAAATGCTACGCCGTTTTATTAAAGTTACAACTAATTGTTACAGCGTAACATTGCTACTACTACGTTACTACATTACATAAATGTTATTATTGTACATAGATGTGATTATTGTACATGAATGTTACTACGTTACATGAAAGTTACTATGTAACATGAACGTTACTATATTACATGATTGTTACTAAGTAACATGAATGTTACTGTTACATTAACGTCACTATATTTAAATAAATATTACTACGTTACACGAATGTTACTATGGTACATGAATGTTACTGTAACTATGTTACTTGAATGTTACAACCTTATATTAGCGTCACTACGTAACAAAAACGTAGAGTGCATCAACACAGGGCTGGATCTAAACCCACCACCAGTTACGTCATCGCGCCACCCACACCCTAACACCCCCACATCCCCCACACCCCACGTAAGAATAACAAAAATCCGCTAGTTTCCAACTTTCAAATGGACCAATCCAATTTTTCTTTTATCCCCTCACCACTCACCTTTGATCGTATTTATTCTGGCGTTCATAAACTTCCTAACGACACAGTCGATTCCGGAAATTCGAACCCGTTTCGATATAGCCCGGACCATTATTTGAACGCTTTCGCCATCGATAGGTTGTCATTAAACCCTTGTTCCTGATCATGTTTTTATTGATCCTTGCTGTGGTCGTGTGTTCGATCACGTGGTTACAAAGAATTAATTGACCCCCACCTTTTGTTGCTAATTGCGAAGACGAACCTGGCGAGTTATTGTTCGCCCACGACGCGCGCTGAACGAGGCGAACTTGGACCACAAAGGGAGAAAACTATCGTCCTGATTTTTAACTAATCAATTGAGTAGTTAGAGTTACCTACCGTGGGTGAGCTAATAAACTTTCCTTTTTTGTGTCCTGATTTGTGATTGATTTCCTGGATCAGGTGCTGATGAATTATGGAAGACAATCTTGCAGGAATCTGACGCTAGTGATGGAAGGTTTTTTTTTATGTGTTGAACAAGGCTGGATGTTGATTGTGTTAAGTGATTGTCTAGACATCATAACAAGCGTGACGTCATTCTTGGAGTAGATTTGTTACTCTCGTTTTTAGGTTTGTGTAGATTTGTGTAGGAATGTTGCAATTTCTTTAGATTTGTTCAAATTTGTTTAGATTAGTTTAGGAATGTTGACATTTCTTTAATTTTGTTTAAATTTGTTTATATTTGCTTAGATGCGTTAGATATATTAAAATTATTTCAGGTTAAAGATTATTAATTTTTTTTAACCTTTAGAGTGTTATTCCAGTTTAGATTTGTTGAAATTTGTTTAAATTTATTAATGTTTGTTTAGGTTTAATTAAGTTTATTATTGTGTTTTTAACCTTTAGTGTGTTGTTCCAGTTTAGATTTTTTAATTGCTTTTTTTAACCTGTAGTGTGTTGTTCCGGCGATGATGTTAATATTTCTGGTGAAGAACGTTGGATACATCCATGGTATTCTTTATTTTATGGACTTTGTGCCGGATTTACACTGAGTATTTGTGGATTGTTAGGATTGTGTTAATTTTAGATTCAGGATGTTGGATAGGATTATTTGGCTCAGGTTTTCTTTAAAGTCTTATTTAAATAGCGATACATTGTTAATTAAAAGAAAATAAATTTGTTTTCGTTTTTACTGCATAAGTAAGATCTTCGTTTGAAAACGTGTGCTTTTAAAAAAAAAGTTAAATTTTAGCTTTTTAAGACAGAGTTTTACATAATTTCCAATTATTCCAAAATTGCATGTTAAGTTAAATTGTGTCAGCTAATAGTGGTACCAGTGGCGTAGCCAGGATCGTCTTAAGGGAGGGGGGGGGGTTCCAATTTTTACCAGGGGACAAACTTTCGATTTGCACCCCCCCCCTCAGACTTTCGATTTGCACCCCCCCCTCAAACTTTATATATATACCGAGGGGTCTATGGGGGGTGTGTGACCCCCCCCCCCCTGCCTACGCCATTGAGTGGTACTTTATGGATCGTTTCTGTCTAAATATTAAGTAGGATGTTTAGAGACATATTTCTAGTACTGAAAAATGGAGTTAGGGAGCACCTCATTTCTAGATTCGTGGTGTGTGCGCTTTTACATTTTGTGTTGTCTTTTCCCCCATCCTGTTGAAAGTTTTTAAAAAAGTTTCGAGACACTTTTTGTGATAATTTCTCAGACAGGTTATGACAACTCCCCCCCCCCCCCCTCTCCTGAGTGTCCGGAAATATCTCACGAAATGCCAGAAAAATTGAAGCTGATTGACGACAGGCTTGCCACCAATTACACAAGATTTGACGCCTCCAAATTGACATAATCGATCCTCACAATTTGGCTTCGTTGTCAAATTGCTTTCTTTACCTAGAATCAATGCAATTATATGTAGATAATTTTAAAAAAAAATCATATTTGAGTCATCGTAATTTCATATATTCATACATGTCGAGCGAATGTCCAGATTTTTAGCATTGGTTTAAATATTCACAGGGACATTCTACATAGCGAGTGAATTAGCGGTTAGCGAGATGGAGCATCGTGCTACTGTAGAGAGAAACTGACTGTGATATTGTGAGAACCGTTTTATTTTCTGGAGAAAATATCCGGGATACGATACTGGAATTCTAAAGTGTTGGATAATCATGGATCCACTGCAGGATACAACGTTGTGGATATGTGTGTGGATACTAACTGCAATTACATCCGGTGAGTATTAATTTCTTTTTAAGTTAATTGCACTATTTTAATTAAAATAAAAAACTGTATTCAGTTGTATATTATAGTGTTTTATGGGACGGCGTGGCCTAAGAGGTAGAGCGCTAGGCTGATAACCCGAAAGTTTCGAGTTCGAATCCGGGTCCAAGTCAGTAGAACTTCCTTGATTTAACCCAGCTCTGATGGGTATCTAACTCACGTTAGGGCAAGTAAAGGGGCGGCTGGGCATGGTGCTGACCACACCTTCCCTTCATATGCCGAGGTCAAGAAACCTATGAACTCTACTTCATCTGCCCAATGGATCGCGAAGTCTAAAGATGATTCTTTTTTACTTCATATAGTGTTTTATATTATTGGTCGAAAGTAATTTGCTAAGTTTTTTTTTTTAAAATCGTTAATCAACTTCGACTAATTATCTTCGGGTACGTTTAGTGGGTAGTAATTAATGAAAACGTTTGGTAACACCCGGCATCAGTTTTAGGATGTTCATTAAAATTACATTACATTGCTACATGTGTAAGCTAGTGTGTGGGGTGAGGGGGTAGAGATGTGTATGGAGAGTAAGTGGGGTGAATTTGTGCGGGTGTGTAATGTTGAGGGATGGGACAGGGGAGGGAGTGGTGGAGGGGGGGGGGGGGGAGTCGCATGTGAAGCTAATCATTTGTTACTCGTGTATTAATATGTGATTAGGTGAGTGAATGTGTGATTTAGTGTGTGAGTGACTGTGTGAGTGACCGTGTGAGTCAGTGTGTGAATGAGTACGTGAATTAATGTGTGAGTGAACTGTGAGTGTGAGTGAGTTTGTCAGTGAATGAGTGAGTACAACAACCTCTACCATCTACCCATTAGAGTACAACAACCTCTACCATCTACCCATTACCCGTGAGTACAACAACCTCTACCATCTACCCATTACCCGTGAGTACAACAACCTCTACCACCTACCCATTAGAGTACAACAACCTCTACCATCTACCCATTACCCGTGAGTACAACAACCTCTACCACCTACCCATTAGAGTACAACAACCTCTACCATCTACCCATTACCCGTGAGTACAACAACCTCTACCACCTACCCATCACCCTACCGACGTTGATGTCTTATGAAGTTTACATCCCATCCTCCCCACAAACCCATTACAGCCTCTCACTACACTGGTCTATCTCTAACTCAATTATAAAATCTGTGTTACATTAAGCCTAGCGGCTGTACAGCAGTCCGAGATTTTTTACTGCTAGAAATTCCTTGCATAGTATATGGACCCCAGGCTAGGCATTGACGTGTTCGACGCCTACTCGAAATATGGGATGTGCATGAGTGAGCAGTCGTGCGTGAACAATGGGCACCATCTAGCACCCCAGGGTGTGGAGGGTTGGACACTCCACGGTGTGAAATGGTGCGCACAGTTACAAGGTGTGCAGTTGTAGACAGCAGTCGGCTTATAGGAAGGCACAGATGAATGCATTCACCTATTAATAAATGATACGAAATATTTAGCACTGAACTTATTTAAGCCTCCCAGAGTCAGACAAGAAATCTATGAAAATAAAAACGGTGCTTGGTTTAGATACCAGTTTGAAGATTTTTTTTTCATGGTGGATCAGAAAGATTTTTGTTTTGGGGTCGGTGTGGTCGAGGCGGTAAAGTTCGTTGTTGCTAAACTGAAAACTCTCGAGTTCGAACCCTCTGGCAGATGAGGCTCGTTAGCAAACAACTGCTGCCTTGTAGTTTTTTCTTGGTTAGGCAAAGGCTATTGAAGCAAATCCAAAAAGAAAAGCAGGCTGAAATCGGAGTCAATGGCCTCAATGGCGCATAACCAGTTGACACGTATCCTTACTTGTGATGGAGGCGTGGTCGAGTCGGCAAAAGCTCATGGTTCAAACCCTCTGACTAAAAAATAAGAACGAAGAAGAAGAAGGAAAGATTTTTGACGTGTTTATAAAATTTCTAAAAAATTTTATAAAACAAAAACAAAAATTAATTTTTAATTGTGACCACACTAAAGAATTAAGACTTGAAAATGTAAGAAGCAACTTCTCTGTGCTACTATTACTGAACCGCCCCCTCCCCAGCCCATCCCCACCACCAATTGCACATGGAACCGTTGCTGTAGAAACTGCTTGATGCTGTCTGGACACTCCCAGAATTCCAGAGTCACCTGGCGCGTGCGCCATGTCTGGTCTCGGCCATGACACTGACATCTGTCATCTCTGTCAGTCCTGACCATGAATGATGTTAGAACTGACCATGAAGGATATCTATTGGCTCAGCTATATAGGATGCTTATCAGCCGCACTATGCATGATATTTTTGTCCACCTGTTAAGGAAGATTATGTGCTTTGATGTATCGAGTGTTCATTGGTTTTGATACATAGATTATTTTGTTGTTGTTTCTAAACTATAAAGGATGTCGATAGTTAAGAAGGTTTATCGTCTCTGTCTTACACTTAGCACTAGTAGTAACCACTCTAGGCGTTAGGTCTAAATTAGCTCATCATCTACAAGTTATGTAATGTTAACCATATGATAGCTGGCGGCTTAAGTTGGATGATGCTTGTATATTTAGATGTGAACCACTGATTGCAGACTCGAGTTGGATTCGACCCTCAACCCCAACTTAGAACTAGATTTGAGCCCACGAATTGATTCTAAACCACCAAACCCAAAAGTAAATAGAAAAACAGAATAATCACTTAGAATAATGGGTTTAAACTAGATGTTTACCGAAGTTACTCCAATATTTAAATATTAGCATAAAATAATAATTTGTCTCTGGATAAACAGTTGGATTTAAAATACACAAAGCCTAGGCATGATATACATCTAAAACATGAGGTCAGTTGACCACAGTGTCAATGAAAACTAAAAAAAAATATTTTAAAGTGGATGTCACTTAATTTAAACTTTGTGTTTTAAAAGTGTGACAATTGACGGCTTGCTTGTGACCAGCTGTAGCTTGAAGTGCACCCAAACCCGGCACCCCTTTCAATTAGCCAAATTTACTGTCAAGCTCGCTCGCAACAACGTGGTTCAAACCGGAAATGTTGCCAGATATTTTTTGACAAAACAAAACAAAAAACCAAAAAACAGCAGAAAAAAAAAGAAAAAGCTGAAAAAGACTGGCAATGCAGTGAAACAATGAAATCAACCTTGACCTTGACGAGTGGTGACGTAATAATTTCTGGTGGGGGGGGGGGGGGGGGTCACGACATGTCACTTAACCTATCAGCAAAGCGAGGTCACGTGATTATCGTCCCCGGAGCATTCGTCCTTGACTTTTGGCGAGGGTTTTTCAATTAAGAAACAGGACGATAATTAAGAGATTAAAACGCTAAAAATTTAAATGTCTTTTCAAAACATCTGAAACGGAAATTTGGACATTTTAGTGGAACTATTCTTTGAATGATAGAATTTTTTTTTCTCCCTTAAAGTTTTTGACAATTTTTAACATTCGAATCTTGAGATTGTTCGCAAATTGTGTAAGGGTTTCCAACTCCACTGGCATGAAAAGAAACTTAACGATAACACCTTAAAAACATACGATTCGTCGCGTGATGTACACACATCATAGTGTATGTTAATTTTTTTTTATAGGTAAGGCCTATACTAGAACATCTATTAAAAATATCGCCCCATCCCCCTCCCATGGTGGCTTAACATGGAGACCTACCAGATAGCAGATAGCAGTGTAGGGATCGATCATTTATTCGTGTACCTATAACTAAATATACAATGTCGTTAAGATACATTACAGTAGTCGGGGATGCAATCAAGTTATAGGCCCCACCCATTTTTATAATCTGCCCTTGTCCTCTATCAAGTACAAATTTGGCACCGATACTTACATACCGCCCATGGAGAGATGCCCAAAAGAAACACTAATTAGATGATCAAAAGTTAAAGTGTGCGTAAACTTCGCTGTGCTAAAAAGGACTAGTGATGTACAATTTATTCTAAACCGCCAGAACGGATAGGTTTTTTTTTGTTAATACAACTATTTATAAAGAACAAGAAACATAAAAATGATTTCTCTAACATATGACCAAAAAGATGATTTATCTAACAAGTGACCAAAAGATGATTTATCTAAAAAATGACCTAAAGATGATTTCTCCAATATGTGACAAAAAGATGATTCCTCTAACAAGTGACCAAAAGATGATTCCTCTAACAAGCCGCGTAACATCCTAAACACGAGTTAACATATTTTCCTCCTCAAAGATTGCCATTCCATGATGTTTGCCGCACAGCTTTCCTAAAGCAGTTTAATTTTCAAGATTTAGCGATAATTCTCAAATCCCCGCGGCAAACGCTACCCCCCCCCACCCCCACCCCCACCCCACCTTACACACATCCCTGGAAATCTCTTGTGAGGAAAGCTTTCGTTAATTTTCATTGATTCATCAGCATTAATTGAAATTATCTCCCTTTCTGCATCACTTTAATGAATAACATTAAAAGGCAGCTGGAATCTTTCACGACTTAAGACGTGTGTTATTATACAAAGTATTCTAATCTAGTTTGCATAATTGTTGTTTCGATTCTCTTTTAAAACTGGCGTCCTTTTTAATTCAACCTTTGAATTGGGAGATAATCAGTACTAGTTTGACACACAGGCCCCTGACATTGACTGATACACATATACTCAATGACACACACACACACACACACACACTGACACAAGCATGTTTTAGAACATAATCCGGTACCCAATAAGCAAGCGCACACATAGACATATAGACCGTACATATAACCGTACCCATGCATCAAGTGCATACACTAGTACACTTGGTGCTTTTAGCGGGAGAACATGTTTTATAAGCTATTTGACATGATGTCGCCTGTGATCATAAGTATACAGGACGATCATTGTGAATGTACTAAAGGTCTCACTTTTACTGTTATACGCCTAGACTAAAACAATACAACGTGTGCCTGCAATATCAGCCAAACCAGCTAAGACAGTGATCTCAATGATAAAACATGTGCTTGTGGTCTCACTAATAGTCTGTGGACTCACTAATAGTACGTGGTCTCACTAATAGTCTGTGGTCTCACTAATAGTCTGTGGTCTCACTAATAGTCTGTGGTCTCACTAATAGTCTGTGGTCTCACTAATAGTCTGTGGTCTCACTAATAGTCTGTGGACTCACTAATAGTCTGTGGACTCACTAATAGTCTGTGGACTCACTAATAGTCTGTGGACTCACTAATAGTCTGTGGACTCACTAATAGTCTGTGGACTCACTAATAGTCTGTGGACTCACTAATATTCAGTGGACTCACTAATAGTCTGTGGACTCACTAATAGTCTGTGGTCTCACTAATACTTATGTCTGTGGTCTCACTAATAGTCTGTGGTCTCACTAATAGTCTGTGGTCTCACTAATAGTATGTGGTCTCACTAATAGTCTGTGGACTCACTAATAGTCTGTGGACTCACTAATAGTCTGTGGACTCACTAATAGTCTGTGGACTCACTAATAGTCTGTGGACTCACTAATAGTCTGTGGTCTCACTAATAGTCTGTGGTCTCACTAATAGTCTGTGGTCTCACTAATAGTCTGTGGTCTCACTAATAGTCTGTGGTCTCACTAATAGTCTGTGGACTCACTAATAGTCTGTGGACTCACTAATAGTCTGTGGTCTCACTAATAGTCTGTGGTGTCACTAATAGTCTGTGGACTCACTAATAGTCTGTGGTCTCACTAATAGTCTGTGGACTCACTAATACTTATGTCTGTGGTCTCACTAATAGTCTGTGGTCTCACTAATAGTCTGTGGTCTCACTAATAGTCTGTGGTCTCACTAATAGTCTGTGGTCTCACTAATACTTATGTCTGTTGTCTCACTAATAGTCTGTGGTCTCACTAATAGTCTGTGGTCTCACTAATAGTCTGTGGTCTCACTAATACTTATGTCTGTGGTCTCACTAATAGTCTGTGGTCTCACTAATACTTATGTCTGTGGTCTCACTAATAGTCTGTGGTCTCAGTAATAGTCTGTGGACTCACTAATACTTATGTCTGTGCTCTCACTAATAGTCTGTGGTCTCACTAATAGTCTGTGGTCTCACTAATAGTCTGTGGTCTCACTAATACATGTGTCAGTGGTCTCACTAATACTTATGTCTGTGCTCTCACTAATAGTCTGTGGTCTCACTAATAGTCTGTGGTCTCACTAATACATGTGTCAGTGGTCTCACTAATACACGTGTCTGTGGTCTCACTAATAGTCTGTGTCTCACTAATAGTCTGTGGTCTCACTAATAGTCTGTAGTCTTACTTATACATTTGTCTGTGGTCTCACTAATACATGTGTCAGTGGTCTCACTAATACATGTGTCAGTGATCTCACTAATACATGTGTCTGTGGTCTCACTAATAGTCCGTGGTCTCACTAATAGTCTGTAGTCTTACTTATACATTTGTCTGTGGTCTCACTAATACATACAATGTACTATACACTGTGAGCCAACGATCTCAGAAATGGAATCTGTACACGTAGTTCCATGACGACAAGACCTGCAAGCAGCCTCACTCAGGTAGACAGTAACCACCTTAGTCAGGTACTACTGGACCTAATGCTGACTACACAAGTCCCGTGTCACACAAACAAAAGAATTCTCTCTAGTACGCCGATCAGATCGAAAAAGACACTTCATCTGTTAAAAATTAACACTTAACAGTCAGAGGCGTTGCGAGGGGGGGGGGGGGGGGACGACGACACATGTCTCCGGGCGCCGACCTTAGGGGGAGCCAAAATGGGTTGGAAAAATAAATTGAAATGTTGAGGTGGGGGGGGGGGTGCAAATCGAAAGTTTTAGAGGGGTGCAAATCGAAAGTATACTTTATACATTAAATTTAGAATGGATAGTCTTTATGCATTGGATTACAACAAAATATACTTTCTGTCTTAAACTTAATCTAGAAATGAAATAAGTGAATATAATTGTTATCTATAAATATGTAAATCCTATATTGTTTCACGAATGAAAATAATTTTCGCGATGATATTTCTTTAGAAGGACACAATGAAATTTTGCACAATGTTCGGACAGGACAATTGATATAATAAATGAAATTTTGGAGATAATGAAAGCGGAAAATGGCTATTAATATTCCACGGGAAATAATTCAATTATTGAGAGAAATTTTGTTGAAATGTTTAAAAAGTGATAAAATAATCGCAAAAATAATTGTTTCATTTCCTGTCTATTAGACATAACGTCCCCAAATTACGAAAAGATTATTGTCTCGTGTTCTCTAATTTGAATAGAAAGCAATGCTTTAGTTATGTTAATTAGTTATGACAATAAATTGGCAATTTAATTAGGTTACAAGTAATAATGTTTTCAATGGTACAAAATAAAATACTGTATTTTCGTTGAAGCTTGAATAAAGTTTAAAAAAAAACAACAAACAGCGCATACAATAGTAACGAGCAAGGTGGGCAAATGATCGTTGTGTTGTGATCATGAGTTTGATCTTAAATATAATTATATATCGAAATTATCGTATTGTATTATAGATTAAAGTTATATGATGTTTGATTATATAATTAACATCGAGCAACGGAAAATATCGGTAACCGGAAAAATGTGCCACGGAAAACTGCGTACAAAAGGTGTGCAAGTAAAGTTTTTTCTAAATCGAAGATTTTTAGACTTTAGTAAAGAACGTAGCACAATAAAACGTTTCTCTACCATATAGGACACAAAGTGTATTAGCATAATAGGTTTGTGTTTGCGCATTTTTTAGTTTGCGCAATTTTCTTTTTAATTATTTCTCTGGGTACCCAAAATATCCAACAGTATAAGTTCAAAATGAATTAGTGTCTAATAATGTTTGTTAGTATTTTTTAGCGCACACCAGTACACGTTATGGTATAATAAATATTCCGAGAATCTAGAACTTTGCATTATTTAATTAGATATTAGCTGATATTCCATGACATATATTTAAAAAAGTAGCTATTTGGAGATAACCCGCGATATCAAATTAAGGAGTTATTTTGGAGATGATCAACGCCTTGTTTCTAAACATATAAAATGGTTATATTTCACTGTGTGTATGTTTACGTGTGTATGTATGTGTGTGTGCGTGCGTGTGTGTATATGTGTGTGTATGTGTGTGTATGTGTGTGTGTGTGCGTGCGTCTCTGTGTGTGTGTGTGTGTGTATGTGAAAAACAACTCCTTCATATCACATGGTATATCCTACGACAGGAACGGATATTGTAAAGAATGAGTTTACACCCTGAACAGTTCAAAGCTTAAAATACATTTTTGCACTTAAACTTAGTTTTTTAAAAAAAAGAGCTTTCAAAATAAAATATCATTCTTTAAATAGTCCAAACTCTTTCAATTTGGAGCCTAAGCCTCTTTATAATGTAAATGTGACCTTTTGTGACTTTTGTGACTTTTGTGACTTTTGTTACTTTTGTGACTTTTGTGACTTTTGTGACTTTTGTGACTTTTGTGACTTTTGTGACTTTTGTGACTTTTGTGACTTTTGTGACTTTTGTGACTTTTGTAACTTTTGTGACTTTTGTAACTTTTGTGACTTTTGTGACTTTTGTGACTTTTGTGACTTTTGTGACTTTTGTGACTTTTGTGACTTTTGTGACTTAGTGACTTTTGTGACTTTTATGACTTTTGTGACTTTTGTGACTTGTGTGCTTGTTTTATTTTCCAGCCCATGCATCAGCTATATGGGATAAATGGTGGTCTTACGAGGGGATTAATGGTAAGTCACGTGGTGTTTTATTTATAGATCATGTTGTTCTTAATTCAAATACTCCAAGGTATCTATGGTAAGTCACCATTGTGGTTTATTTTTAGATCATGTTGTTCTTTATTCAAATACTCCAAGGGCTTCAATGGTAAGTCACATTGTGGTTTATTTATAGATAATGTTGTTCTTTATTCAAATACTCCAAGGATATCAATGGTAAATTACATTGTGGTTTATTTATATGTAACTAGGGTAGGCCTAGCTACTAGTTACAATCTGATGTAACTGATAACGAACGATAAGCCGCGACGCAGTATTACAGTCTGATGCAACTGATAGCAGGTGGCTTATTAAATCGGACTGATAACAATCTCAAAGCCAACGCGTGCTATTTTGGGAAACGGTACGAGGGGATTCAGACGGCCTGTCAACTTTGATTGATAGGATGCAGATGTTTTATTAATCGGGCTGTACGTTAGAACTGCGCAACTAGTAGTCGGAGACATCGAGTACAAATATCGATTACGGAGGAATACAAGTACGAATACGAGTACGAATACAAGGGATAAATAGGAGGGGACGGCTGAACTCGCCCCTTTTCCCCTTTCCTTTTTCGATCGCTCGCTCTCTTCATCGCTCGCTTTAGATCAGTCAGTCTGTGTGACATATCAAGTTGGAGATAGAACGGGTTAGCCGTATTGTGTTAAGAAGGACGATAGACATGTGGATTCAGTTATATGAAGCCTAGTGAGGACTGTTAGGGGTCAGTTGATTCAGACTATTATTGTGAAGCATTCCTGTTGATTCATTGTGTTATTTTGAAGCATTTCTTGATTCATGTAATAAAAGGATCAATAGCGAACCTGCATCTTCGAGTATTTCTACTGTAGTCGATGTTGTGTAGAATGAGTGGTTAATGAGCAGGGTAACTGTTCGCTCGTTACAATTGGCGTCGTCGGACAGGATGAATTCAACTAGACTTGCCGTTGGAGGCACCCATAGTCAACCTTGTGCATAACTGTGTTTTGTGTGTGTGTGAATTCGGACATTCAGGAACTGTGAAAATTGAGGAACGAGAAAAATTTTTCATACACACACGGTAAGAAAGAACTCTTTTTTTTGTTACTTACGGAATAAAATGTCTACTCTGGACGAGAAGCAGACCCATATAGTGGTCCTACCCAGAGAGTCCTACATTAACAAATTTTACGGGGACGGTGATCCAACTTTAACCAACAGGTTCAGTGAAGAGGTCAAAGCGGCCTGGGCCTCGAGAGGCATGTCACCAGAGGACAGATTAAGACTGCTGATGGGCAGTATAGGAGAGACGGTTAGGGCAGAGGTCAAATGCCACGATAAAACCATCCAATCAGATCCAGATAAGGTGCTGGATCTGATTATGGAGACCTTTGGGGAGAGACGGTCGGGATCGCAACTGCTAGCAGGGTTCGTAGGCTTAAGGCAGAGAATGGCAGAGAGTGTGATGGAGTACTCACACCGGATGAACAGGGCCTTTGATTCGGTAAAGGGCAAAACACCTGACATTGATGTGCGCCTACTGAGGGACCATTTCATCGAGGGGCTAGCAACCCCGATCTTAAGAAGAGAGTTGAAAGAGGAGGTCCACAAAGACCCGCAGTTGACCTTCCTTCAGGTCAGGAACTCAGCGATCCGCAGGTCCGAGGATGAGGACCAATCGAACTGTTCGGTGGACAAAGTCTCTGTGCCGGAACAGAGACAATCCCCACCCACAGGGGCCGACACGATGGAGACCATGATGGCTCAACTGTTGGCCCACCTAGATAAGGTTGACCAACGTTTGGAGAGGTTAGAAAGCAGGTCAACAGCTGAGAATCAGGAAAAGAACGGGACAAAACAGAGACAGGTTGGACGGCCGCGTCCTGCCAAGCCATCACTCCAATGGACGGCCGACGGTCGGCCAATTTGCTTGTCCTGTTCACAACCCGGACATATGGCACGGTACTGTCAGGGAAACGGTCGTCCTCTGTAAGGCAGGGCCAGGCTACAGAGGGGCGAGGTTATGGCCCAAGAAACAAAATGATGGGAGTCTGTCCCGAAATGGTGATTACGATTGGGGACATCGCGGTGAAGGCAATTGTGGATACAGGCTCCCAGGTGACGACAATTACGGAACAATTTTACACCAAATGGATGAAAGGAAAAGACAATAGGTTAAGGTGTGACACAAGCATGCGCCTGACGGCAGCTAATGGATTAACCATTCCATACTGTGGTTATTTTCTGGCGGATGTCGTGGTGGCGGGACATAGGTTGAAGCAGGTTGGGGTGTTCGTTACGAAACACAACCTAGAGACAAATGTGTCAAATATACCTTGCCTGTTGGGCATGAATATTCTTGGCCGGTTGCCAGAATTTCTTACAAATATTGTCGGATCGACCACACCAGGTCGGGGATCCAAGTTGGCCAGGTTTGCCAAGACCAGAGGAAGGACAGCAGTCCCGGCAAACACGGTCAAGGCAATCACATTACAAATCGGTGATAGAAGTGTAAATGGCGATGTGATGATAGAACCATGTGGCGCCGCACTGAGGGCAGGCGTCGTGTTACTGCGGACATACACATCAGCGGAAAACGGACTAGTTCAAGGGTTGGTAGCTAATGTTTTGGATGAGGAAATTTTTATACCGCCTAACACTCTGGTAGGAGTACCACAGAACGTCGAGGTACAAAGGTCGGCACAGTGCATCGAACTGATCAATACCAGCAGTAATGAAGTAACAATTAGGTCGGTCAATGTGACGGCCGAGGTGAAGAAAGAGGATGGCCGATCATATACATTCCCGGAAACTGAGGACCCAAAACTAAATGAATTGCTGAATAAATACAGTGATATATTTGCCTCGTATGAGGGTGATTTGGGGTACACGGAAGTAATCAAACACCAGATACCCTTACTACAAGACAAGCCGGTGGCGCAACCCTACCGAAGATTACCACCAAGTCACTACTCGGCGGTGAAAGCACACCTGAATGATCTACTAAAAAAGGGAATTATTACAACCAGTACAAGCCCGTATGCGGCACCGATAGTAGTGGTAAAAAAGAAGTCAGGGGAGATAAGACTGTGTTGTGATTACCGGAAATTGAACAATATCACAAGAAGGGATGCATTCCCCTTGCCTCGTATTGATGAGTGTCTTGATGCGTTGGGGGGAGCAAGATTTTTTTCTACCCTGGATTTGGCTAGTGGCTACCACCAAGTGGCCATGCACCCCAACGATCAACATAAAACGGCATTTATTTCTCCACTGGGACTGTACGAGTGGACCCGTATGCCGTTTGGTTTGACTAATGCACCTGCTACATTCCAGCGAGTAATGCAGAGTGCTATGAGTGACTTTCTATTTCAAATAATGTTGGTGTACTTGGATGATATTCTACTTTACTCAAAAACTTGGGAGGACCATCTAAAAAGATTAGAACAAGTGTTTCTCCGTCTTAGGGAGATAGGAGTAAAGCTGAACCCAGACAAATGCTGCTTTGGTCTGAAATCGGTACATTTTTTGGGTTATGTGATTTCGTCGGATGGCATCGCCACTGACCCAGATAAAATTGCAGCTGTTAAAGAATGGAAACAACCAACAACTACGGTAGAGGTCAGGTCATTCTTGGGTTTTGCTTCCTATTATAGAAAATTTGTACCTGGTTTTGCAAAAATTGCCGCACCGTTGCATGACTTGGTAAACAAAATGACAAAGAAACACAGTAAGGAGAAAAAGAAAGGTAAAACACACCGGATAGGTGAATTATGGACTGATGAATGCTTGAACTCGTTTAAGCTCTTGAAAAAGGCTTTGACAGAGGCGCCGATATTGGGATACGCGGACTTTGACAAACCATTTCGGTTAGAAATCGACGCCAGCTCTAAAGGTCTGGGAGCTGTGCTATCACAACAACAAAAGCAAGGTTTCAGGGTTATTGCGTATGCCAGTCGAGCTCTGAAGGAATCAGAGAAGAACATGACAAATTACAGCGCCATGAAACTAGAACTTTTGACATTAAAATGGGCTGTGACTGAAAAATTCAGGGACTATCTATTAGGTGCTAAATGTGTGGTATACACTGACAATAACCCCTTGAGTCACCTAAAGACAGCAAAGTTGGGATCCATCGAACAGCGATGGGCAGCAGAATTGGCACTCTTTGACCTGGAGATAAAATATCGCCCGGGGCGGTCCAATGGCAATGCGGACGCTTTATCAAGGAATCCTTACGAGAGACCGGGTGATGAGGAAGAAACGCTGACAGGAATATGTGAGGTCAGAGCGTCAACAGATATCCCTCATGGGGTACAAGTGATGCAAAACGGGCAGACCGGGGTGGAGCACATATCCACAGAGCCCGGACATATGGACAGTAGTGATTTTAATTGCCTTAATCACAAAAAGATAAGAGATGCCCAGAGAACGGATAGTGGCTTACAACCGCTATTGAAATACGTCCAGGAACAAAAATTCCCAGGAAGAAGGGAAAGAGAACAATTTGGTCGAGAAACAAAGAAAATACTGAGTCAGTGGGACCGTCTCAGTATAGAGGATGGTGTTCTCATGCGGAGAATTCATGACCAAATTGATGGGACAATACACCAGGTGGTGGTGCCTGGACAGTTACGAGAAGAAGTGCTAAGGTTGGCACATGACAGGGCAGGACACCAGGGTCAGGACAGGACGCACAAAATATTACGACGGAGGTGTTACTGGCCCAATATGGAAATGGAGGTCAAACGCCATTGTGAGGCTTGTGTGAGGTGTCAGCATGCGAAAAGGCCAGTTGTCAAAATGAGACAGCCATCAGGACACCTACTAGCGACAAAACCACTAGAGATTGTGGCTATGGACTTTACGTCGTTGGAGCAATCATCGGATGGGACGGAACATGTGTTGGTAATGACTGATGTATTCACCAAATGGACTGTGGCGGTGCCCACACGAGATCAGACTGCCAAAACAGTGGCAAAGGTCTTAATAGAACATTGGTTCATCAAATATGGCATACCAAGACAATTACACTCTGACCAAGGAAGGGCTTTCGAGTCAGAAGTAATTAACCAACTGTGCAGCCACTACGGGATCAACAAATCTAGAACAACCACATTTAATCCGAAAGGAAACGGACAGTGTGAACGGTTCAACCGCAGCATGCATGATTTGCTGCGTACCCTAGAACCTGAACAGAAAAAACGTTGGCCGGATTTTCTCCCAGAGTTGGTATATCTATACAACTGCACCCCCCATGCCACAACCGGCTTTTCGCCACACATGTTGCTGTTCGGACGAGAGGCTCGACTCCCTCTTGATTTGTTCCTAGGAAAAAGGGAGAGTATGACTGGCTCATACACCGCACTGGAATATGTGAATGAACATATGAGAAGAAGTAGAGAAATGTACAGGGTAGTACAGGAAAGACTAGAACATGAAGCACGGCGAAGGGAACCGCCGGTACAGACAAAGGACCCGCCACTCAAACTGAACGACAGGGTATTACTGAGTAGCCACCCGTTAGGCAGAAACAAAATCCACGATCTCTGGGGACAGGAGATATGGCAAGTCGTGGAGATGCCTAAAGTAGCAGGTGGCCCCTTTAAGATAAGACCCATCGATCACGCCAAACCGGATCGGTGGGCGAATATTGCTCAATTAAAGAAATATTGGAATAGGCAAGAAGAGCAGTTACACACAGAGAAACCTAAGACAATTAGGGGACCGGAAGTTACAACGGAAATTCACATACCCATCCCGGAACCATATCACCATCAACAGAACAACCGCGATACACAAGTGGAGGATAACGGCAACAAAGAGGATCCCGTTCCTTCCAGAAGCAGAGAGACAGTAGACCATCAGATAAGTGGTCCGCGGAGAAGTTTGAGGAACAGAAGGAAGACGAAATTTTTTGTCAGCAACCATCAATTCTTTCATGGTCGCGCTGGTATGAGAACAGACTGTTCAAAAAAAAAAGCTATAAAAGTGAACTGGTGAAGGCACCAAACGAAAAGGGTGGATGTGAATTCTAGAACTGTTTTGTGTCTCAGGAAGATGATGTAGACACAGTTGATATGTGAAATAGGTATAACTGTCAATCGTATACGAATGGGACGACGTGGACAGTGAGTGGAACAATAAAATTTTTTTACGATTGTGCGATTGACTTTGGAGGAGTGCACCTGCCAGGCGTTGTTTGTGGTTGAAAACACACAAAAAAAGGCAGGGGTGGATGTAACTAGGGTAGGCCTAGCTACTAGTTACAATCTGATGTAACTGATAACGAACGATAAGCCGCGACGCAGTATTACAGTCTGATGCAACTGATAGCAGGTGGCTTATTAAATCGGACTGATAACAATCTCAAAGCCAACGCGTGCTATTTTGGGAAACGGTACGAGGGGATTCAGACGGCCTGTCAACTTTGATTGATAGGATGCAGATGTTTTATTAATCGGGCTGTACGTTAGAACTGCGCAACTAGTAGTCGGAGACATCGAGTACAAATATCGATTACGGAGGAATACAAGTACGAATACGAGTACGAATACAAGGGATAAATAGGAGGGGACGGCTGAACTCGCCCCTTTTCCCCTTTCCTTTTTCGATCGCTCGCTCTCTTCATCGCTCGCTTTAGATCAGTCAGTCTGTGTGACATATCAAGTTGGAGATAGAACGGGTTAGCCGTATTGTGTTAAGAAGGACGATAGACATGTGGATTCAGTTATATGAAGCCTAGTGAGGACTGTTAGGGGTCAGTTGATTCAGACTATTATTGTGAAGCATTCCTGTTGATTCATTGTGTTATTTTGAAGCATTTCTTGATTCATGTAATAAAAGGATCAATAGCGAACCTGCATCTTCGAGTATTTCTACTGTAGTCGATGTTGTGTAGAATGAGTGGTTAAACTCGTTACATTTGGCACTACAGGCAAATAATCTCGTAACATGTGGCGTTGCGAGCAGGGTAACTGTTCGCTCGTTACATATAGATCATGTTGTTCTTTATTCAAATACTCCAAGGGCATCAATGGTAAATTACATTGTGGTTTATTTATAGATCATGTTGTTCTTTATTCAAATACTCCAAGGGCATCAATGGTAAATTACATTGTGGTTTATTTATAGATCATGTTGTTCTTTATTCAAATACTCCAAGGGCATCAATGGTAAATTACATTGTGGTTTATTTATAGATCATGTTGTTCTTATTCAAATACTCCAAGGGCATCAATGGCAAATTACATTGTGGTTTATTTATAGATCATATTGTTCTGTATTCAAATACTCCAAAGGGAATCCAGTTCAGTCTACTTTTAGTAAATCGCAACATATTTTTAAAAATACCATATGTATTGTCATATATCACACAAACAACAAACAGCTCATCTCTTCAACATTGTTGCTTTTTCTCTGCACCACAATATTATAACTACATTAAGACTGTATAAAGTAACAGCGTGGTCGAGTAGTAGAGCGCTCAACTGCTAGCCCTAAGGTCTCTAGTTCGGATCTCGTCCCGGAATCGTGAATATCGGGCTTCCTTGAGTCAACCCAGCTCTAAAGCGTACCTGATTCATGTCAGGGAAACTAAAGGCGAACGCTACTTCATCTGCCGTATGAATCGTTATATCTGAAAGAAAGAAAAAAAGTACTTCGAGCTGTATTACAACTGTATTATAACTGTGTTGCAACTGTCTAGCAACTATATTACAAATTGAAAAAAAAAATTCTCCACAATTCTGTCGCAACACGAAATATAATTAAACACCTACGGACGTCACTGATTCAGGCGGACAGAGTTTAATTTTAACTTAATAACCTCGGATCCAAATGATAATTATATGTACGTCAACAGCCCTAATGAGCTCGTGGTGGCTAGATTATAATTCGTCGATCAGAAATTAGCTATTTCGTATCCTTAAGGCTGGCGAAGTCAATCTTCAATTATCGGTGAAAATTTTTTTACCTGTATAATTTAATGAATGTATCAAGGTATTTTGATGTAGTGAAGTTCGTGTTTTTGTCGAGGTTGTTAAATTATAATTAAATCTAAGGGGTGGATTGTGGAGATAGTTGACGAGGTGAGATGTGGGGGGGGGGGGGGGTGCGGTGGGGAGGTTCGGTGGGGAGGGCCGGTGGGGAGGGCCGGTGGGGACGGGAGGTGTGGAGGAGAAGTGTGGTGGGGAGGGGTGTTGCGGTTGGGAGGGGAGGTGCGGTGGGGAGGGGAGATGGGAAGGGGAGGTGGGGAGTAGAGGGGATGAGTAAGAGATGAGGGGTGAGGTGTGGTTGGGTAATGTGCTAGGATGACCAGCGTATATGAGAAGAAATTAATTTCACCTAGTCCCTATCCTGATAGCTTAAGATAGTACATGACTTATCACTAAAGTGTGTCAATTTATTCATGAGAAAAATCTGTTAATGTTGTCCATCTCAGGGGTTACGTACTGGGGTAAGGTCAACCTGTTAATTTTGTCCCTACCCCTCCCCCCCCCCCCCCCCCCCACAGACCCCATGTACTGGGGCATCAACCTTGACCTTTAATGTTGTCTTTTTATCTACCCCCCTACTTCAGACCCCATGTACTGGGACCCTCAATGTTGACTTTTGTCCCCCTCAAGGCCCCATGTACCGTGACACCAACCTTGACCTTTAATGTTGTCCTTTGTCCCCCCCCCCCCCAGGCCCCATGTACCGGGACACCAACCTTGACCTTTAATGTTGTCCTTTGTCCCCCCCCCCCCTCCCAGGCCCCATGTACCGTGACACCATGTAATGGGATACCAACCTTGACCTTTAATGTTGTCCTTTGTCCCCCTCAAAGCCCCATGCAATGGGACACCAACCTTGACCTTTAATGTTGTCCTTTGTCGTCGTCCCCAGGGCCCATGTACTGGGACACCAACCTTGACCTTTAATCTTGACCTTTGTCCCCCCAGGGCCCATGTACTGTGACACCAACCTTGACCTTTAATGTTGACCTTTGTCCCCCAGGGCTCATGTACTGTGACACCAACCTTGACCTTTAATGTTGACCTTTGTCCCCCCAGGGCCCATGTACTGGGACACCAACCTTGACCTTTAATGTTGACCTTTGTCCCCCAGGCCCCATGTACTGGGACACCAACCTTGACCTTTAATGTTGACCTATGTCCCCCCAGGGCCCATGTACTGGGACACCAGCCTTGACCTTTAATGTTGACCTTTGTCCCCCCAGGGCCCATGCACTGGGACACCAACCTTGACCTATAATGTTGACCTTTGTCCCCCAGGCCCCATGTACTGGGACACCAACCTTGACCTTTAATATTGACCTTTGTCCCCCCCCCCCCCCAGGCCCCATGTACTGGGACACCAACCCCGACTGGAAGCTGTGCAAGTTCGGCAGGCAGCAGTCACCCATCAACATCGAGCCCAGGCGTCTGCTCTACGACCCCAACCTGAAGCATCTCAAGATCGAGGCCACCACGGTGAGTCACGTGATTGTGTGCCACCATGGTAAGTCACGTGATTGTGAAAAAGCTGGGTGGGGAAATGTTATATGTAAGACACATGACCTTTGAGGAACATTAAATCACATGACCTCGAGTTTATAAGCACATTGGGCAGGGGTGTAGCGAGGGGGGGCGGGGGTGCGGACCGCGACACCATTTAGGGGGGTGACACCAAGGCAAAAAATAGTAAAATATATAGAGAAAAATGATAATTCCACTCAATTAAGTGACTAATTCGAGTGTCAAATTGTCTTTTAAGAGTTGCAAATCGAAAGTTTCAGAGGGGGGGGGGGGATGCAAATTGAAAATTGAAAGTTTGTCCCCGGGAAGGGTCGTTACGCCTATGGGGGGGGTGACACCATTAAGTGCCGCACCGGGTAATACCCGACCTCGCTACGCCACTGAAATGGAGGTCAATTTACGTAAAGGTTTTAGCTTATTCAAAAGTCATATGAGGTGCTGAAGTTGATTGTCTTAAGGAAGGCTAGGGAACTGACAAAATTTCTCTGGACAAAATAACGCTAAGACAAAACATATCATACCGAAATATCTAAAGTATTTAGGTAGCAATAGTTGGATTGAATATTAAAATGTCATGATGCATGACTTTTGACATTTTGTATTTATGGCAAAATGTATAGAATGCTGATTAGTGTTCTATTTTCTGCTGTAATATTTAAATCAAAACCGTAGCGTATAACACAAAAAAGTGTTCATATGTGTGTCTAATTTAAATAAATATGACTCGGTCCAATTTGCAGGATGGACTTTAATTAGCATGCTATGCCAATTAGAAAATACGTGCTGAAAGTCTTTTTAACCAAACCTATTACCACGAAAAACCGTTCTAGAATTCTTGCCTCATCTTAACCCTCCACAAACCAGCTTAGGAAAATACGAAACGGTATTTAACTTCTTATTAACCAACTATGCACCTGATGCGATTATGCGAATGCCTTCTCAAGCACTTAAACGCTTTATTGGCTAGCCTCGAACCCAAGGGGTTAAATTTATTACTATTTCATATTTTCTTGAAAAAAATAAAAAAAATACAAACCTAGGCTAAAGTGGTGGTCAGAAGAGCAATTAACTCTACCATTCTACCGTCTGGGTTCAACATAGTTTGTCTCCCCTTCCACGACTATTGTTCTGCCGTCGTTAAAAGGGGCAAGACAACACGAAACATACATCAGGCAAATCTGTTGCCTAGAGGCAAACCGGCAATCGGCATCCACCAATTTCATTTCAAAAAAGATTTTAGGTGTAGAGCATTTAACTTAAGGAGCCGTTCTCACATGGCATTGAAAGTCAGAGATGAAAGAATGCTGCACTTCTTTTAACCCTTTCTTTTAATCTTTTGCGCTACGGTCCGATTAAGAGGTTTTTGATCTGTAATTATTTAACTGGGCTATATTTAGAAATGACGCATGCACAAGGAGGGTTATTCTTAAAACAAGTACCGCAGTTTGGAGATTACTACGCTCTATTGGACACGCATTGATTTCATCGTTTAGCTCAATTTATTACTAAGTTAGGATTTTTCGTTGGTAGTTTCACGTATAGCGAACTACAGTGAGACAAATTATTTAGACTTGGCAAAGATATTGGGTGGACCGCTGTAGTTGTCTTATGATTGGGCTGATTTTATAAATAGTCATTAGTTTAATGAGGGTTTAACACAGAAATGGATGGTTGGATGGATGGAAGGATGGAAGGATGGAAAGATGGAAGGATGGAAAGATGGATGGAAGGATGGAAGGATGGAAGGAAGGAAGGATGGAAGGAAGGATGGAAGGAAGGCTGGATGAATGGATGGATGGATGGATGGATGGATGGATGGATGGATGGATGGATGGATGGATGGATGGATGGAATGGATGGATGGATGGATGGATGGATGGATGGATGGATGGATGGATGGATGAATGGATGGATGGATGGATGGATGGATGGATGGATGGATGGATGGATGGATGGATGGATGGATGGATGGATGGATGGATGGATGGATGGATGGATGGATGGATGGATGGATGGATGGATGGATGGATGGATGGATGGATGGATGGATGGATGGATGGATGGATGGATGGATGGATGGATGGATGGATGGATGGATGGATGGATGGATGGATGGATGGATGGATGGATGGATGGATGGATGGATGGATGGATGGATGGATGGATGGATGGATGGATGGATGGATGGATGGATGGATGGATGGATGGATGGATGGATGGATGGATGGATGGATGGATGGATGGATGGATGGATGGATGGTAGGATGGATGGTAGGATGGATGGTAGGATGGAAGAATGGATGGTAGATGGAAGGATGGAAGGATGGAAGGATACACGGATAGATAGGTAAATGGAGGGGTAGATGGGTCGATGGAAGGATGTATTGATATATGTGTGTGTGTAAATGGATGACATGCTCTGTGAGTAAAATATTTTACCCATCATGGAAATGTAGCATTTAAGAAAAAGCGATGATACACAAAATAGCTATAGACGAAATATCTCTAAATAAATAAAGATAAAAAAATCAACGCGATTATCTTAAATGTTGCCGTTTTTTAAATTATGAAATATTTTTTTTGGGATTACACACACAGCTACAAGCAACCCTAGAACATCAAACGTGGCAGCCATTAGGCATATATTGTCAGTTTACAAAACCCCCAAAACATTTCACATAAACAATCCTAGTAAACTCTAGAACGTTTTTTTTTTAGAAATTTGAAAGAATTCTCAAAAAAATATCGTTTTCCTAATTGTAAAGACAACCCGAAACACGGGAGCCAACTACAGCTTTCAATAACTGCGATTATCTGCCCGTGTCTCGACAGAGTTGTCTCCCATTTTTTAATTTCTCCTCTGGATTCTCTCCCCTTGTTTTGGACTTGGATTACGAGAGGAGCTGTAAGAAAAACACAGGACTCAGTCCCAGCGCCATTTATCCCGGGGAGATTTTATTAAACAAACTGGAGCCAATAAAAAAAATGCCCGTGACACGGATCCACACAAGATCTCCCTCACAAAAAAGCGCGGGGGTACGGGACCTGCTCCCCTTACCCCACCCCTCCACACTCCCCCCCCCCCACCTCTCACGCCGGGGTGGATCAGAGGATCGTATTGTCTTTAACACAGCGATAAAGATGCTAATAGTGGGCGATAAATGTCGGCGGGTGCCAAGAGCAACTTTTCAATTCTCACAAGTAGATCGATACTTCTAAATAAGAATCGATACCGCTAGATACGGATTGATAACTCTAGATAGGAATAATAAATACTTCTAAATAAGGATGGACACTTTCAGTTAGGGATCGATACCGCTAGACAAGAATCGATTTCTCTAGATTGGGATCGATACTTTTAGATCAGGCTCGATACCTCAAGAAAAGGATCGATGACTCTAGATAGGGATCGATGCCAACCTTAGCTGAGGGTGAAGCGGGGGTGGGGGGAGGGGGGAGACAATCTGATTTGTAGAATCAGGTGTAAACACCGTGGATTCTAAATCTGGCGGCTCAGGGGAGCATCGGACGGGAAGGCTAGTGGGATTAACGATACGGCCAAAACAGAATCGTATAGTCCCAATAATATTGGCGGTGTGCTAGAAACATTTCACTACATGTACTTAATTGACTTAATTACTGTTGTTACTTTTGTTAGAGGTTTGATTTGGCCGAACCCAACGATCTTCATTGAAGAGTGTGGTTAAAGTATATGTTTTCTATGTTAGTTATATATTCTCTTCCAATACGCTCTAGGGGAGGTAACCATACTACGGTACTTAGTGGTGGGAGCCGTACTGAATGGTGGTAACCGTACTACGGTACTGAGGGGGGGGGGGAGGGTAACCGTACTACGGTACTGAGGGGGGAGGGTAACCGTACTACGGTACTGAGAGGTGGTAGCCGTACTAAGGTACTCCCCAAAATTGTGTTACCAGGACATGCTAATGACGCCAATCCCTTAATGTCTCTCTCAACTGTACATGCGGTGACAAGACAAATGATCTCATGAACAAAACATAACAGGACAAATTATACCATGGACAACATATCTCAGGACAAAATATCTCACAGACAAAATATCTCACGGACAAATTATCTCAGACAAAATACCTCACGGACAAAAGATCTCAGGATATTTTGTCTGAGATCATTTGCCCTAAGATCATGTCCATGAGATATTTTGTCTGGAATATTTTGTCAGGTATAGTTCGTCCATGGTATAATTTGTCCTTGTATATTTTGTCCTGAGATCTTTTGTCCGTGAGATCATTTATCCTTGAGATTATTTGTCCTGAGATTATTTGTACATTAGATATTTTGTCAGAGATATTTTGTCAGGGATATTTTGTCAGGGATATTTTGTCTGAGATCATTTATCACGAAACCGTACCTGCTAATAAACCTAATCGCACAATGTTTCTCTCACCTGTCCAGGTAAACGGCCTGCTACGTAACACCGGTCACGACATTTTGATCGACGTGTACAAGGAGGAGACCCGGTACATCAACATCAGCCTGGGGCCCTTGTCCTACAGCTACCGGGTGGCCGAGGTTCGGTTCCATCTGGCGAACAACGACAGTGTAGGCTCGGAGCATCGGGTGGGAGGCAGGTCATTCCCTGCAGAGGTCAGTCTGTTTTATTATAGGTCATTTCCTGCAGAGGTCATTTCATGTAGTCCGTCTGTTTTATAATAGGTCATTTCCTGTAGAGGTCATTTCCTGCAGAGGTCAGTCTGTTTTATTATAGGCCATTTCCTGAAGAGGTCAGTCTGTTTTATTATAGGTCATTTCCTGCAGAGGTCAGTCTGTTTTATTATAGGTCATTTCCTGAAGAGGTCATTTCATGTTGAGGTCAGTCTGTTTTATTGTAGGTCATTTCCTGCAGAGGTCATTTCCTGCAGAGGTCAGTTTGTTTTATTATAGGCCATTTCCTGAAGAGGTCAGTCTGTTTTATTATAGGTCATTTCCTGGCGAGGTCATTTCATGTAGAGGTCAGTCTGTTTTATCGTTGTTCGTTTCCTCTGTGTGAGAAAGGTCTCAGTCTTGAACACTGAGCTATAGTTTTGGAGAACTTTGAGATCAGAGTGAATATATCTCAGTGTCATTGTTAGATTTTGGCTTTTTAGATCTGCGAGTATGGGTCTGATAAGTCACGAGTGACTATAGTTGTGAGAATGAGTGCTGGGTGTGTTAGGTTCTAAGTGTCTGAAGCATGTATTACGTATGAGTGAATTAAAGTCTGCGCGTATGTATGAGTGTGCATGTGAGAGAGTGTGTGTGTATCAGTGTGTGTGTCATTGTATGTCAGTGTGTATCAGAGTGCGATTGTGTGTGTATGTAAGTGTGTGTGTGCGTGTGATTGTATGTACTTATGAGCGTGTGTGTGTATGAGTGATCTCAATAAATGAGGTCTGAGCCGTCCACTTAGTCCCGATGACGTCCAACCCCACCCCACCCCCACCCGCCACACAAACACGCAGTTGAGTTCCCTGGAATCTTCCAGAACATCCACCGAGGCCGACACTGCTCACGACTCGAGTCTTACAGTTAAGACCGTGCATCAAACGGTGGCACTCAGCATCACAATCTGGCACATCAGGACGTACAGCTCCTTGCGAGGGCAGGGGCGTTGGTTGGTGGGGGGTAAGGGGTGTAGAATTCTATCCCCCCTCCTCAACCCCTTCCCTCGCTATAGACCCAAAAATTACAACTTTTTCAAGTTAAGTTTAAGAACCCACCACTAACATCTATCATGAGCTAGAGTATTTTAGAATTTTCTCACATGATGCACTACGGGTTTTAATAAATCACCCAACATTCAGTGTCAAATTCTATCCCTAGTTATAGTCCCTGTACCCTCCCCCCTCCTACCCCCGCTTCCTCCTCTTCAAAACATAAACCTTTACTAACCATTGAATTCACGTCAAATTGCCTCGGACTAACAACCTCAGCTTACAGTAGTTACATCACAAGATTTCATCTCATATCGATTTGCCATTCATCCATTTATATTTTACATCCAATACTTTAACTTTTTAGTTTAAGGTTAGGTTGTGATGTTCATGTTAAATTGTGCGTGTTTTATGAGCAACGCAATGTTGTCGGTGGGTAAAGCTAAACGAACAGCAGCGAAATGTTCACAGATATTTTCCACGACCATTTTCATCGACTTCTCCTGGATTCGACTTCCTTATCCAATCAGAAATATTATATTTTTTTACACTTGACTTACTAGAAAAATCGATGGAGTACTGTGCCCCTACCCCCCCCCTCCTGCTTAACGTGTTCATTCCCAGATATCCTTATCAGTTCGCCATTATGGCGCCCTGTCTACCAGTTCGCCGTTATGGCGCCTTATCTACCAGTTTAACCGTTATGGCGCCCTGTCTACCAGTTCACCGTTATGGCGCCCTGTCTACCAGTTCACCGTTATGGCGCCCTGTCTACCAGTTCGCCGTTATGGCGCCCTGTCTACCAGTTCACCGTAATGGCGCCCTGTCTACCAGTTTAACATTATGGCGCCCTGTCTACCAGTTCACCGTTATGGCACCCTATCTACCAGTTTAACATTATGGCGCCCTGTCTACCAGTTTAACATTATGGCGCCCTGTCTACCAGTTCGCCGTTATGGCACCCTGTCTACCTGTTTAACATTTTGGCGCTCGAGCTAGATCTAATTTTTTTTTGTTTATTTGGCCTACAATTTATTCTCGTTTGGCTTTAGTTTTAAAACTAAATCTGGCTCTCAATAGGTTTTATAGGATTGCTTTGCAATCTATATAGTTTTATAGTTGTATGAATATAGTTTCATATATTTTTGTAAAGTTCACAAGTCGTGTACTGTCAAAAGGTCCGAGTTAGTTCACGATGCCAACTTAAATGCGCATGCGCGAATTTTTTTTTTCATTTCTGTTACTGCGTTATCAAAACATATCTTCGAATTTCATTTTGAAACACAATAACATTTTTATTGAATTTACGTTGTTTTTCTTCCGACTTGTAAAAAAAAAAAATTGTTTTATCATGCGTTCAGATTTGATATCACCAGCGAATGAAATATCCGGTCTCCCTCCCCCTCTCCCACCCCACTCCCGGGCTAGCCAATGAAAGCACCTCGGCCTGACCAAGGAAAGTTATTGTTTCCCATAATGCCAGATGATTCGAGTGGTGATTTATGCCTCCGTCACCGAGTAAACCCCCCTAGATCCGCACTATCCCCTATACTCATCACCGGTTCCCTTAATGAAGACAAAGCATTCTAAAAATGGCGTCTGCCTGGCCAGATTTTTTCCCCCTATATGCCAGAAAAGAAATGATAAATTTTATTTTAAAATTATCAAATCAACCATCCGGTTCGGTCACCATAAACGCGGGCAAGCTTTCGTGAAGCGATTTTTTTTTCAAGATTTTCTAAATCCCAATTTAAATATAAAAAATAAAAATAATTTTCTTTTAATTAAAAAAAAAAAAAAACAACAACAGGGGGGATAATTTTATATGTGTGTTTACACATATCTGAAGAATAAGCCTGCGCCAAGAGCTCTCTGGGAAATCTTGAAAGTTAATCAATGCACGGGGGGTTAATACTACACGGGGCCGGCGTACAAACCGGCATATCACGGGGAGACCAATGGGTTTCGATTAGTTAGATTAAACGAGGGCCGGTGCCCCCAACACTGGCTCTATTGGCTTGGCGAGGGCGGGGGAGGGCGGGGGAGCGGGTCAAAGTTGGCGCGACATGATTTGAATGACGCCTGATAAGACGGAGGAGGGGAGAGGGAGGAAAGGGAGGGGGGGGGGGTTGCTTTTCGACATTTCACGGCGGGGATTTTTTTTTAAATATTTTTTTTTCTCTTGGTTTCTGGTGAGAGTTTTATCGAGTTTGTCGAGATGACGTGTCGGCGAGGGGAAGATGTTTTGATTAGACATTAGGACACAGGGCGAGGGAAATATGGAGGAAGGGGATCCTCTACTACACACGGCTCTAGGGGGTGGGTGGTGGAGGTGGGGTAGGTGGGGGGGGGGGAGTTGGGCTCTGTGTAAAAAAAATGTTAGGAAAATTAAAAAATTATGCTAATTAGAGATGTCGGTTTAAGAAAAAAATGAACAAATTCCGATTTGGAGATAAAGAATTTGAAATAATATTTGAAAATATCTTCGGAATTAGTATTTTTTTCTAAAAAAAAAGTATATTCCAGCGCCTAATTCACGCGTCAATATAAGAGAAGAATATGAAAAATGAATTTTGTGGTTGTATTATGTCTAAATATTCTGTGTTAAGTATTTTTGTAAATGTACAGCACTTCGCATTGACACTATTGCAGAATCAATTTATTTTTTACAGCACTTTGTTATTGTTGATATTTAAAGCACAAATAGTCGAAAATAGCGCTGTGTTGTGTATTATAACAATGTCCAACATTTCTTAGGAACCACGGTACATCTAACATTTCCTTAGCTCCATCTTACTTATATTTCGTAGTGCTATTTCTTATAGCACTATGGTTCGTCTGTAATTTGTTATAGCACTCTGGTACATCTACCGTATCTTTGTAGCTAGCACCATATTACCTCTACCATTTTATGTGGCTCCATGGTCCTCTACCATTTACTGAGGCACCATAGTACCTCTACCATTTATTGAGGCACCATAGTACCTCTACCATTTAATGAGGCACCATAGTACCTCTACCATTTAATGAGGCACCATGGTACGTCTAACATGTACTGTAGCACCATAGTACCTCTACCATTTATTGTAGCAGCACAGTACCTCTACCATTTATTGAGGCACCATGGTACCTCTACCATTTATTGTGGCACCATAGTACCTCTACCATTTATTGTAGCACTATAGTACCTCTACCATTTATTGAGGCACCATGGTACCTCTACCATTTATTGTGGCACCATAGTACCTCTACCATTTATTGTAGCACTATAGTACCTCTACCATTTATTTTGGCACCATGGTATCTCTAGCATTACTTACAGTATGATGTGATGTTTGCCCAGATAATTGTGTGGAAGTGATGACTTTGACAGGGAGGCAACTTTATCGATTGGTGAAAGTTGAGCTAAGTTCTGTAGTACTGGGCCTCGTTTTGGTGTAGTCGTTGGTGTATGTGGGTCTCGTTTTGGTGTATACGTTTGTGTATGTGGGTCTCGTTTTGGTGTATTCGTTTGTGTATGTGGGTCTCGTTTTGGTGTATTCGTTTGTGTATGTGGGTCTCGTTTTGGTGTATACGTTTGAGTATGTGGGTCTCGTTTTGGTGTATACGTTTGAGTATGTGGGTCTCGTTTTGGTGTATTCGTTTGTGTATGTGGGTCTCGTTTTGGTGTATTCGTTTGTGTATGTGGGTCTCGTTTTGGTGTATACGTTTGAGTATGTGGGTCTCGTTTTGGTGTATACGTTTGAGTATGTGGGTCTCGTTTTGGTGTATTCGTTTGTGTATGTGGGTCTCGTTTTGGTGTATACGTTTGTGTATGTGGGTCTCGTTTTGGTGTACTCTTTGTGTATATGGGTCTCAGTGTTATGGTCTTAGTATTGTGGTCTCAATATTTTGGTCTTGGTGTTGTGGTCTACAGATTTGTGGTCTCACTATTGTGGTCTCACTACTGTGGTCTCAGTATTATGGTGTCAATATTGTAGATCAAAATTATATTTTCACTAATATGGTCTCACTATTGAGGTCTCATTTTTGTGGTCTCAATATTATGGTCTCACTATTGTGGTCTCTGTTTTGTACTTAAGGCTCAGTATCGTGGCCTGGGGGGGCATTATTTTATTTTATTTTATAACCCTAAATACAAACCTAAATCAACACATTAAACAAACAACTATAAATATCTTATAACTGTGTAAAACTTTCTGAAAAAAAAATAATTTGGACATATTTTTGTTAAAATCATTTGTATTTGAAATACTTAAGTAATTAAAATTTAACGATACAAGATTGAAATGCAGTTGGCTACGAAACATTCTACAGCCAATAACCATAGTCCATTGTGTAGGAAAGAAAAACGCTCTGATCCTTAAATCGTAAGAAAAAATATAACCCACATTTAACAGGAAGGATTCGGTTTGTTTTTTGACACAACAAAACGTCGAATGTACTGAGACAAGTTGAAAGTTCCAAAGGTCATTAGCTAATGGCTTCTCGGTTACATTAGTGTATACAGAACAAGTTCATGGAAACATAGTTGCGTAACTTTTGCGCCAGTAGAATATATACGTAATTGTGCGGTAATTTAAAAAAAAAAATTAAAAACAAAGTTTCTAAAATTTTTTATTTGGGAAATGAGTGCCTACTGTGTATTGGCGTAGTGAAGTAGGTCCAGCATTGACGGTTGTCACGTGGTATCTGGTCAGGGCTGGTAACATGGGGGGGGGGGGGTGTAAACAGGCAGGGAGAGGAAATTGGGGGATGATTTATGGGTGGGTACACGGTCAAGGGTTAAGGTCACTGGCGATAGAGCGGTGTGTACGTGTGTCCAGTTAGAGAAGATGGGGTTGGGGGGAGTTGGGGTGTTGGGGTGTTGAGTTAGAGGGAGATGGGGTTGGGGGAGTTGGGGTGTTGGGGTGTCGGGTTAGAGGGAGATGGGGTGTTGGGGTGTCGGGTTAGATGGAGATGGGGTGCTGGGTGTAGTGTTAGAGGGTGACAGGGTGCAGGGTTAGAGAAATGGTTCTTAATCTAAGTTCAATCAAAACCTAAGGGTTCGGTCAGTTTGTCTCAGGTTTTTCGGCGGAGTTCAAACCTCAGACTCGACTCATGTGTTTCACGATCGGATTTTCTCGGTTTCGGTGAATCCGCATATGACACTGGTGGGGTTCGGTATCTCCAAAAAGGTTAAGAACTACTGGGTTAGAGGGAGTTAGGGTGTTTGGCTAAGTAAAAATTAAAATTCAATTTAAACTCAAGCTTGAGAGTAGCACTAGATTTTCATGCAATCGACCAACAAAATCAGCAGTCAACTTCATCTGATTGTGCCCGCCTATTTTGAACGTTACTTCTCTTGTTTCTTCTCTGCTGTGATGTTTTAATTCATTTAGGGTGGGGGGGGGGGGGATATGGCGATGTAGACTATTTTAAGTTCGTAACTCTAGTATCAAAAGGTTAAGTGATATGTAGTATTGAGCAGAAATTTGTATTATGCTGCGGCAGAAATAAAAAGCGTAACTTAAGGTTAATACAACACCAATACAGCGCAGTCTACAATTTTAAACTCACACAGAAAATTCATTTTATTTTTGAGCTAACAACACCGTACCCAAAACTATATTATACTATACGTATACTATAACGCGCGTGGAGCGGTGTGGTCGGTTGGTAGTGTACACAACTACTAAACGTGTGTTCAAGACACAGGCTGACAGGAAGATGAAGCTCGTTAACTGGTTTCAGCAACCTATCTAGGAGGGGAAACTCTAATAATCAAACAACTGCTGCCTTGTAGAAGTTTTAAAGCGAACAAAAGCTTTGAATACACAAATAGAAATACTTTATTATGTTGAAGAAAAGCAAGGAATTGGAACTTGTTTGACTTATTTTTTTTTTATAATCCCTTACAATCTTAGAGTTAAAAAAGAAGAGGAAGATACAATTACAAATTCCAGATACTTCGACCAGAAATCGCTCTGTTAAAGTAAACATAATTATTTTATACAACAAACGTTTCGTAAGTTAGAACAAAAATGTATATGATCAACTGTATTTTATTTTTTACTTTCTCGTATATACGAAGTATAGAGAAAGTCTTGTAATCGTGCAAAAAAAAAAAAATCGAGATTTTTGCAAATCTCGACGTTTTACACCTCACTGATACGGAAAAAACATAATTTTGCAATCTTGTCCGTATGTCTGTGTGTCTGTCTGTGTGTGTGTGTGTGTGTGTGTAAACACGATACATTGAGTACCGTTATAGCTAGGTTGATGAAATTTAATATATAAGTATTTTATCAAAATCGTAGATCCTGATCAACTTTTGAGCGATTTCCGATAACCGGAAGTGGTACTTTTTCTACTTTGAATTTTTCAAAAGCCTATAACTTGAGTACTATTTCAGATAGATAAATGAAATTTCACATGTAAGTAAAAGATCTAATTCTCTACTTTCTGTTAAATTTTGAGTAATTTCCGTTGGCCGGAAGTTGTAATTTACGCTATTTCCGATTTCTCAAAAAACTAATGTACATTTTTAAAGTACTAATAATATTGCGCACTATTATGCACATTTTGTTTTGGCGTTCGCTTGGTGCGCAATTCTTTTTTCTATGAGATTCTATTCTATTTTTAAAAGTTTAAGTAATTAAAAATCATGTCTATATTCCAAGTTATATAAGAATATTCGAGAAAGTTTAGGGGAGATCACTCCCGGTTTATTTATTTTAGAAGTTAATTTTTAAAAAAATCAACTTTTATTAAGAAAGACACATTTATACTTTAAAAAAAAACACCCAGTATTGAACCAAATGATTTATATCAAGAATCCAGCCAAAGTTTACGCGATCGATTCTATCTACTCGCCTTCCTCTAAACTTCCCTCAGCCGTGGACACATTCCTCCAATCACATCACCGGTTACATAACCTGCTGACTAATCCCGGCACTACACTACAGCCCGTTTCTATTGGCTGAACCAGGTTGCACGTGAACAACAAACTCTCGAACAGAACATGACAAATCCGGCCGACTAGACAACGTCCCTTTTAACACGAGCTGGTTTGTTCTTTTTCTTTTTCTTTTCTTTTCTTTTTGTTTTATTTGCAACATACTAGCATTTTTTTCCCGGCGAATACCACGGTAACCGAATCTGTACTATGTCTTTTCCTCATCTCCCCCGACAAACAAAAATTACTCTAAGTCTACACAGGCAGGAACCCCCCACCCACCCCCCCCCACCCCCTTCTCCCTGACAACCCCCACCCCCTAAAGCTTTCTCTTTGGTAAGGTTAGCCCTTGCTTAGAAGGGTCGAAAATTAAATAAACTCCACAGAAATCAATGTATAGTATGGTGGTTGAACCAAAGGGGGAAAAACTCTAGCATATTTATCAAACAAGGGGCGCGCAACTCTGTGTAGACTTTATCTCATAAAACTAGATGACGCTCCAGGATTTCTTCGATGGCGTCACATTAGCTCGGAGCGGGGGGGTAATTTGTCTGGCGAGGAGTTGAGAAAAGTACAGCGGTAACTAAGGACGCTAAGACACGGGGGGGGGGGGGGGGAGCGGTAACTAAGGGCGTCAAGGCTGTCAGGTGGAGGTAACTAAGGACGCCAAAATGTTGGGGTGGACGATAACTAAGGACGCCAAAATGTTGGGGTGGACGGTAACTAAGGACGCCAAAATGTTGGGGTGGACGGTAACTAAAGACGCCAAAATGTTGGGGTGGACGGAAACTAAGGACGCCAAAATGTTGGGGTGGACGGTAACTAAGGACGCCAAAATGTTGGGGTGGACGGTAACTAAGGACGCCAAAATGTTGGGGTGGACGGAAACTAAGGACGCCAAAATGTTGAGGTGGACGGTAACTAAGGACGCCAAGACACGGGGGTGTCTCTCCTGCATGGGTTGTTGACCCCAGCTAGCGAGCTTTAACTGCTCGTGGGTCCGAACTCGGGACGTGTACCTAGTGGTCATTATAGTTGATTTTCAACCATAAAAAAAAATGCCTAACACGTCAAAACATCTCCCTCCCCCCCCCCCCAACTACAAATCTTAATCTAACCTGCTTTTTAAAAACAATTCTTTATACACCTAGATAAATGTCTGTATTAGACCACCAAGCAGAATGGCGTGGGTCAAGCGGTCATCTCCGCTGACCACCTCAAAAAAAATCAACTCACGAGATGGACAAACAATCATGATTGCCGTGGACAAAAACAAATGGGAGATTGAAGCGAACTCAAATCTCTCACCACTCTTCGCTTCTTCAACGCTGGCTTCAACACTCTAGGGAAATAAGTCTAGGGGCAGGTCATCCATCAAGCCACTTAAAGAAGACAGTAAATGCATATAAATTTGACGGGATCAGCCCCACTGGACTGAGGGTGCTTGTATACGGACAGAGGGGGATAATCTAACTCACATTGAGCTTTAAATGTTAAGTGGTGACGGTAAAAACGGTCGGTTTTATTTTATTTAAAACATATTTCGTGTAATAGCTGGTGTTTGTGTTTTTTGTTAGATGCTGGTTGATGGAGTCCTATAGAGTGAAATAAAGGTCTTTCCTGCTAGCTATAAACGGTGATATAAGAGTTAGCATGTCGAAAATAGCTTTCTGACTATTTGGTCCTGGGCTAGTTTCTCCAACTGTCCCCAGTGGTAACCCATCTTTCTTGTGCTAGTTTCTCTAACTGTCCCTAGTGGTAACCCATCTTTTTTATGCTAGTTTCTCCAACTGTCCCCAGTGGTAACCCATCTTTCTTGTGCTAGTTTCTCCAACTGTCCCCAGTAGTAACCCATCTTTCTTGTGCTAGTTTCTCTAACTGTCCCCAGTGGTAACCCATCTTTCTTGTGCTAGTTTCTCTAACTGTCCCCAGTGGTAACCCATCTTTCTTGTGCTAGTTTCTCTAACTGTCCCCAGTGGTAACCCATCATTTTTTTGTGCTAGTTTTGTGGTAAACCATCTTTCTTGTGCTAGTTTCTCCATCGGTCCTCAATGATAACCCATATTTCTTGTGCTATATTCTCCAACTGTCCCCAGCGGTAATCCACCTTTCTTGTGCTTGTTTCTCCAACTGTCCCCAGTGGTAACCCATCTTTCTTGTGCTAGTGGTAACCCATCTTTCTTGTGCTAGTGGTAACTCATCTTTCTTGTGCTTGTTTCTCCAACTGTCCCCAGTGGTAACCCACCTTTCTTGTGCTTATTTCTCCAACTGTCCCCAGTGGTAACCCATCTTTCATGTGCTAGTGGTAACCCATCTTTCATGTGCTAGTGGTAACCCATCTTTCATGTGCTAGTGGTAACCCATCTTTCATGTGCTAGTGGTAACTCATCTTTCTTGTGCTTGTTTCTCCAACTGTCCCCAGTGGTAACCCACCTTTCTTGTGCTTATTTCTCCAACTGTCCCCAGTGGTAACCCATCTTTCATGTGCTAGTGGTAAACCATCTTTCATGTGCTAGTGGTAACCCATCTTTCATGTGCTAGTGGTAACCCATCTTTCATGTGCTAGTGGTAACCCATCTTTCATGTGCTAGTGGTAATTCATCTTTCTTGTGCTTGTTTCTCCAACTGTCCCCAGTGGTAACCCATCTTTCTTGTGCTAGTGGTAACCCATCTTTCATGTTCTAGTGGTAACCCATCTTTCATGTGCTAGTGGTAACTCATCTTTCTTGTGCTTGTTTCTCCAGTTGTCCCCAGTGGTAACCCATCTTTCATGTGCTAGTGGTAACCCATCTTTCTTGTGCTAGTGGTAACCCATCTTTCTTGTGCTAGTGGTAACTCATCTTTCTTGTGCTTGTTTCTCCAACTGTCCCCAGTGGTAACCCACCTTTCTTGTGCTTATTTCTCCAACTGTCCCCAGTGGTAACCCATCTTTCATGTGCTAGTGGTAACCCATCTTTCATGTGCTAGTGGTAACCCATCTTTCATGTGCTTGTTTCTCCAATGATCCCTATTGATAACTGATCTTATTTTGTTGCTCTCCAAGTAGCTTTTCTTTGTTTTCTTGGAATCCCTTCTTTCTTATTCGGCTCTGCTTTCTTTTGTACCTATTCGGCTTTCTTATTACATATTCTTCGCCCACGCCTTTGTAAGTCAGCCTGTTATGGTACAAAAAAAACGTACGCTGCTCGTCTGGTAAGTCCACTTGGCCATTAGAAAATTAACATGATGGCAAAATTTTACCAGTTCATTGACCACAGCTCTACAAAACCAGGTCCATTCCAATATGGACACTATGGCCAAAACCCATCAATTCGTTCCAAAACGGACACTGTGCTAACATAATAACAACCCGGAACTTCTAAAATGGACATCATTTCAAAATCGCTACCGAGCCTTTCCAAAATGGACGCATTGGTCAAAAACAACCAAGCATTTCCAAAATGGACAAAATGTCCACAGTTCTACAAAAAACCAGACCGATTCTCCATACACAAACCTGCCTCTAGCACCTTGCAAACAGTTCCAGATTTTTTTGTCCAGCTAGAAAGAAAGTAAAAAAAAAAATTCGGTCTACATCTAAGACTTTGCTTCTCCAACGTTTACAAACATAACCACACAGTAAAACATCAGAATTGATTTCCCCCCACCCTCCCCGCCCCACCCCTGGCCGGTTCCTGGTGGCCAGGGGGCAGTGGACGAAGAAAGAAAAAGTCAGAGAGAAAGAAATGAAATCTTCATCGTTTATGGCAGACGACGGCAACGGACATTCGGCGTCTGATTCAATTTCTGCCCCGCCACTCCCCCCCCCCACCCTCGTACTTAAGGAGGGTCCAGAATTTATTGAAAACTATACGGTTTAATCTGGCTTCTATTTTTGTTAGAATAAGGAAACTATACAGTTTAATCTGGCATATATTTTTGTTAAAATAAGAAAACTATGCAATTTAATCTGGCTTATAGTTTTGTTATAGTAAAAAAACTACATCGTTTAATCCGGCTTACATTTTTGTTAGCGTAAGGAAAACTATACAGTTTAATCCGCCTAATGCGATGGGTACTGCAAGGAAATATGTTTAAATATGTATATTAACGATGTATGAATAAATTTACTGACGCGCATGTTCTACCAATGTCAGTGTTTGGCCGTAGATGTGGATATACGCGAAGACCTGTTTTTATTTAATCAGAGGTGAGCTAACATCTTCAGGCATTTAGTGGGTGCCCTTACATGGTGCAGTGATTGAACTGTTGACTCCACATTTCAATACAAGCGTTGAGATCTAAATTCGTGTGTGATACAGGATAGTAGACGAGAATCAAAGTTTCGTTTAACCCATGCAACCCACCGCCACTGGACTGTTTGTAAGGATGGGCTAAACTTACACGATCGTTTATAATTGTGGTGTTAAACACACACCACACACACACACGCACACGTACATAAAAGCACACGAACGCGCGCAGATACACACACGCGCGTAAATACACACTTAGGCGCACACACATACACACTCAAGCATACGCACATATATATATATATATGTGTATATATATATATATATATATATATATATATATATATATATATATATATATATATATATATATATATATATATATATATATATATATATATCGGTGTGTATTTACACACATCCGTGTATATAAACCGGACTAGAAGATTCTAGAAATACATACATTACGTCGAGTATCAGATATAATAAGCAATCACATAAGCCCCCCCCCCCTCCTATTCCACCCAACCCTCCCCCCCCCCCCAGCCACCTCCCCCCGTGCCCCCAATTAACGACGACTAGATTCCTACAACTTTGTTCGTCTCCGCCTAAAAAGATTTTTGAAACATTGATCACACGGAGGATGAGGAAAGTGAATTTGGACGGAAATTTTTTTTTTCCAATTTTTTTTCTCCCCCACGAATATTTATGATTCTAAACTGAATGCTGCACATTTGTGCGTCGCGCGCGGTCGATGAGAGACCGTTAAAAGCGACTTTGTTAGTTAACAGAGCGAGATTTGTTATTTCTTCTTCTTCTTCTTCCATACCGATATGAATATCGTTTCATCTTCGGCGCTGTTGCTATCGTCTGCCGCTAAACGCCTCGGTGGTT